>NW_028191060.1:0-36003 GCF_048542155.1 Nylanderia fulva | reverse complement strand
GAAGATAGAAACTTTGCATTGCCGGAATATTTATTTATTAGAACACGATTGATGTCGAAACATAGTAAATTCAGGTTGAATCTTGCAGTATCTGTTTTTCCTTCTCAATGATGCTAACTACCGACAGTTGAAAAGTGGTATCTATTATACGATGATGGTTACTAACCCACGAGAGAGATACACTGCTGGTAAATACTTGAACGAATTGAAAGATTACGAATTAGAATCGAATTTAATGAGTATTTTCGCAAAACTGAGTAATACGGATCAATTTTGGCGACAACCGTCCAATAATGTAAAATGCATGACTTTGCATTACGGTCCAGCGACGTGGTTTTTGACTTTGAGTCCTAGTGAATGGTAATGGTCCGATTTGGGTGAATATTTACGAGATATGAATCCCGATAAAGAGAAGTTAGGCATCAGCGAACTAGTCGCATACGATCCTGTAAGTACTTCTAGATTCATGCGGATAAAATTCAAAGCCATGATTGATTTTATTTGTTCGTCCGATAATCCAATAGGAAAAGTTATTCATTACTTCTGGCGACTGAATATCAAAGTAGAGGTATTCAGCACATGCATTGTATGATTTGGATAAAAAATGCTCCAGTAATAGGAAAATCGCCGGATGAAGAAGTTGCTACGTTTATTCGAAAATACGTAACGTGTGAAATTCCAGATGAAAATGTTTCGCCAACGTTGTACGATACGGTAATAAGTGATCAGAATCATAAACATAACTCGTATTGCATGCGTACGAAAAAAACGGAAACTAATATATACAGAAAGTGTCGGTTCGATTTTCCTCGGCCAGTTACTGAGAATTTCGTTTTAAGAGACGTTATCACTTCGATAGTCGGTAGAAAAAATTTACGCAGTAAGAGCAGATTGTACGATCTTCCTCGCAAGGAGTCGGAAAGGTTTATAAACGATTATAATCCGGCTATCAAATTAGCCTGGAAGGGGAATATGGACATACAATTTATTGGAGAAAAATCAGAGTTTTTAATCATATTTAACAAATATACACCCGTTTCGAGCAACAAGGCAAAGTTTTCTGATCAATAACTTACTCCCTGAAAATACGGTATAACACAAATCGGAAGTTGATACGAAAATTCGAAATTTTACTAAAGAAAGATTGGAGGTTTTTAATTTATACAATTTTCACAACTCTTATTTCAATTATTTATTCTACCCATCGAAAGTTTTTTGAGAGCAGGCCGCCATGTTATTTTTCTGAGTCATTAACAAATTGGTACTCTGGAATTACGAGCAATTATTTTTCATTGTACGGGCTAGTATGAATTTCAAATCAAATCTCTATAAACGACTATTATATTTTGTGCACTAAGAATAACATATCGCACTTATTTTCTAGAATCAAATTGTAATCAGTTTTACTTATATGTATGTATATTCAATGTGAACTTGCACCTTGAATAAAATATCACAGTTACTTTTCATGGTAATATATTATTACTAAATTTAGATAATATACACTTTACGTATGTTCACTTTGAACTGGCACCTTGAATAACATATCAGTTACTTTTCGTGATAATTTATTATTAGATCGTTTAAATTTTTGAGTACCTTCTTTTGAACATGGCCTGACCTTTTCATTTTTATGATTTTTTTAGGATCCTAATATTTTCTAATTTTAGGAACCTAAAATATAATACTATTATGAGTATTTCTGATGAGTGATTCATCACAATTATATTGACTCATTAGCACACTTTAGAAAATTTTAGTTTACGAATTTTTAGTTCAACACAATTAAATTTTTATATTTAGATTATTTTTATATGACATTATTATATCTTATTATACATATGTATAACAGTTTTTATAAGTTGTTTATTATATAGAAAATATATATTCTGATATTTCTCACTATCTCTCTCTCTTAAAAAAAAAAGATATAAATAATATTATTTTGTGCATTATTAATTTCTATATTATGTATATAATTTATATTTTATAAAAATATTAGTTCCTAAATGTGCTTAAATATTTTGCTGATAATATTGCTTAAATGTAAAATACAATGTTTATAATATTTTAGCGTATTATTATGTAATTGTGCTGTCTATTTATAAATATATGCCAGCAAGATTTATAAAAAAAGTTGAAAACTTTGTTAGAAGTTGTGTAATATAATATTATTTTCTCTTAAGTATAACGATATATAAGGATATGCTAATAAGCATATTTGAAAAAAATAAGAAAATACTTTATTCTGAGTAATCTTGTAATATATATTTATACACATTTCTTCAGATGATAAAATGAAATATCTGTCTAAAATATCTTATTTGGTTGTTCTTCTCTGAGCAACCTGAGGTTAGCTTATTGTTATATTTATTTGTTATATTTAATTGTTATATTTATTTTATTAATTTAATTAATTTAATTTAATTGAGGAATATTGTTAGAAAAAATGTTTCAAGCATATTAAAAAAATTGAAATTTATTTATATGATAAAAGCGCGGTAATCTGTCTTTAAACACAGTCTGTGTCTTTAAATCGATTATGATGGATTCGAATTTCGAGGAAAAAATTGTCAAGCATATTTTTTTCGCACATTTATATCAACGATAGAAATTATATCTGTATATTAATCTATCAAATTGTGAAATCAGTTTCAAATTATTGCCGTAAAATTAATAATATTAATAAATATTCTTAAGTATACTTCATTTTTCTATAAATGCAAGTTTGAAACTCATGGATTTGACAATGAGTACCATGGGTTCTAAACAGCAACATCTGCAGAACGATTATAAATTAATTATTTGTCATGCATACGATATAAATATCTCTTTTCGTATACGGTGGTCATATTTTAAAACATGAAGATTTAAGATTTTTTATTTATTGAAAAGATACACACATAAAACTGTATCATGTACGTACATTTAAAACAGTTCCGGTCGATCTATAAATATTGCTTCAATTGCTACGATAAATATTTCCTCATTCCTATCAATTTACTAATTATATATACTCCGATGAACATTGGGAACAAAGTTTCCAAATCCATTACATTTCATCCTTTTGTGTTTCTATTAATATTGTTTAATTAAAAAAAGAAACGGATATAAATACATATAACATTATATATGTGCATATATATATATATATATATATATATATATATAATATATAAAACATCTGAGGAAAGCGTTTAAAAAAAAGCAAGTAATTTTATAATTTTAATTGACACAATGACAATAAGATTAATTAATTGAGAGTAATCGTCATCGATTTTGAAAAAAGAAATTTCTTCTTTTATTCGCGCGTATCCCTCAGAATACAAGTTAAACTACAAATTGCGATGAGGATTCGTGAAATGGATGATCGAGGACTTATGATTCAACAAATCATTTACCAAACTGACTTAGCACAAAAAAAGTCAATTGGAATCTCTTTGATTGGAAGTTACTGAAGTCTGTCACATTATTCCAAGATCTATGAAGTCTACATCTGAATTGGATTTTTCCTTTTCCCGAATCTGTTCCTTGTTTAAAGAGAAAGAAGAAGAAAAAGAAGAAGATTAATGATAATCTTCTTATTCGATATACAAGAAGAAGCTTGCAGTTTCTCCTCTAACAGTTTACATCAAGCATTCTTATATCATATCATTTGAAGATACTGTGGGAGTATGATCACGAATTTCGTTATAGCAAGCTTGAGCAATCAACATCTGAAAGCCTTCAACGTCAAAGATTTCATCTCACTTGATTTAACTACATATTAACAATGGCAGTTATCGAGATTCGCAACCGACTTCCTAACAGAACAATTAGTGAGAGATCCGTTTTGCGACAATTACATATAATGACGTTTTGAAGAATAGTTTATATCAGGAGACGCGGTAGCGTCTCGCTAAGTTATATCTTTCATTCGTCAAATTAAAATACAATCTACAAAAAAACAAAAAAAATATCGAAAGATATCGAAAAAATAGCGAAAATTATCCGTAGGACGCTACTGTGTATCCTTCACCTCAAAAATTTGAAATACCTACTGTTTGGAGTTTGACAAGTAAAAGTTATTGCATATCGATCAATCTTATATTTCGGCATTAAAGTTTTCGATCATTGTATTTATATATCACGCCCTTTGTATAGCCAATTATATCAGCGTGACAAATATATTATTTTCGAGTCTCGTATTGTTACGATGCCGCGACCGTGACATTCCTTGTTGTTTTTCGCTGCCGATCAGCTGGCGATCAGCTACCGATCAGCTGATTCGCACTCAAATAAACATACCTTGCTCCCCGTTTTTCACCCTTACGACGGGGAATTCTTGTCTCTCGACACCTCGTCAACGGCAGTCGAGCTGAGCTCTCTGATCAAGCAAGGTTGTCGCGCGAAGGCTATGTATCTCGAATTCAGTTTTTGTCTCCATCTCAATTGTGTGTTTCTCAAATAAACTCTTAAAGGATCAAATCAGTTTGTCATCTCTCTTAAGCAATGATCTTTCATCTTTCCTCTATCCTATCGTTCGGTTAATTTTGATGTCTCCAATGAGAACGTGGATTTTCATACAGTTCATGTGCGAATCCCGGGATCTTTGAAAACCTAACTATCTCGCGTAAGCATTGCTGGTCCTTCGAGCCGGATATTCGGATTTCGCGAAACACGTGAATTCTCGTAACCGAAATTACCGAACGTCGCAAAGGTGAATTGTCGTGCTTATTGTCTCGTTGCTGTCACACCAGCGGTTCTCAGCAGTCGGCTGCGGAATTACGATTGTGCGTGAGTCTTGCGTAAGTGCGGCTGCCGCTTTCGACGTGCGTTCTCAAATAAGTGCATTTTCGCACGTGCTGTGTTCTCTCCAGTCAAGTTAGTCCGACTTAATCAAAGATGGCAACAATCGAAAACACCATTGCTCGCCAGAATGAATTGTTCGGTCTGATTTCCCGCGCAGTCAAAAATCTTCATAAACTCGGACCGACAAAAACAACTCGTGGAGCAGTGCAAAGTCGCGTGAGCGCACTCAAGGCTAATTGGGAGAAATTCCAGGGTCTTCATGATAGCTTGTGCAAAGTGCGGAGCCCCGACATTGCAAAGCTGCCGTATTTCGCTGACGACCTCTATGCATTGTGCGAAGAGAAATAAATCGATGCGAATGGCATCATGCTTGACATGTTAGATGAGCTCGTACCGGAAAGAAGTGCGTCCGCGACCAAGGCCTCAATGACAACGTCTACCGCATCTCATTCTCGACGACTGCCTCGTATCGACATACCAAAATTCTCAGGTGATTACGCTCAATGGAGTCATTATCGAGATTTGTTTACGTCCATGATCATGGAAAATAATGATATATCGGCTGTCGAGAAACTACATTATTTAAAGATGAGCTTGACAGGGGAGCCATCGCAACTCTTGAAAAATGTGACTATCTCTAGTGAAAATCTCAACCGCTCCTGGAAAATGCTCATTGCTCGCTACGAAAATAAGCGAATACTAATTGATGCTCAATTGTCAGCGTTATTCGCAATTCGCAAACTTTAAACCGAGTCATCATCGGAACTCAAGCGACTTCTCGGCGACGTTAAGGAAATCCTCGGTGGTCTCGAAGCTCTCGACTGTCCGGTGCGCCAGTGGGATCATCTTATCGTTTTTATGACTGTGCGCAATCTCGATTCCGAATCAATGAAGGATTGGGAAAAAACACTCGGTGCAACAACTACCGCGCCTTCCTTCGCCGACTTAGAAACCTTTCTCGTTGGACGCGTGCATACTCTCGAAGCTATCGAAAGATCCACGACCTCACGTAAACATCCAGCGACAAATATGACACGACCTCAACTAAACGCAAGATCATACGCTGCCACCACCGCCGAACAGCAGTGTGCGTTGTGCAATTCAAGCCATTATATTTCGGCGTGTCCGAAATATCTTGAGAAGACTCCCGCTCAACGCCGCGAGACAGTTTCATCGAAAAACCTCTGTTATAACTGTCTCGGTCCTCATCATCTGAAAAGCTGTCGTAATGCAAAGCGCTGTCGTATCTGTCGCAAGCAACATCACTCAACGCTACATTTCCCATCAAACGAACCGGTAGCCGCAATAACAACGATGTCGCCGATTGCCTCAATTCCGTCGACCTCGCACATAGGACTCACCTCCACGCATCTCGCGCAAGCCGACGGACAAGAATCAACGCTTCAAGCATGCAGTCATGTGACACAATCGCGTATAATTCGAAGTACGTCCGTACTGCTCGCGACCGCTCTCGTTACCGTCGTATCACCATACGGCGAACATTATCAAGTACGCGCGTTGCTTGATCAAGGATCGGAGGCATCATTTATCTCCGAATCCGTCGCACAAATCTTAAGACTCTCACGCACTTCAGCTGCAATTCCAATTATCGGGATCGGTGCTCAGCGATCCAGTGTCTCCAATGGACGTGTCTCTTTTGAAATTATCTCACGCGTCAATTCGGCATTCTCTCTAAAAATCGAAGCTCTTGTGTTGCCGAAACTCACCTCTTATCTGCCACCTGCAGTTATTGTGAATGCTCAGTGGCCTCATATCCATGGATTGGCGCTTGCAGATCCAAACTTTGCAACGCCAGGAAAAATTGATCTCGTTCTCGGCGCAGGTGTTTGTGCGCAAATTCTCGAAGACGGCATTTGCCGAGGAGCTAGCGGTACGCCAATCGCTCAGAAAACCACTTTCGGCTGGATACTCTCCGGACAACTCTACTCTGAGCATGATCGCATCTCAACAGAACAATCAATTAATGGATTGCACTGCTCTCTTGATGGTGAACTCCTCGATCTGCTCCAAAGATTCTGGGCCCAGGAAGAAATCACGCCTGTGCATAACGTGACGCTCACCCCAGAAGAATCTCAGTGTGAAGAACACTTCAAGACAACGCATTCTCGTGACGCGCATGGACGCTTTATCGTTCGGTTACCGCTCCGAAAAACTGTAAGTGACTTGGGTGATTCTCGCGCTCCAGCACTCAGGATGCTCCGATGTATGGAAGCGCGCTTCGAAACGCACGCTTCTCTCAAGGTAGCCTATAAGGAGTTCCTACGTGAGTATCTTGAACTTGGTCATATGCGTCTCTCAAGTTCTCATGATATTTCGCGACGCGAATTCTTTCTGCCGCATCACGGCGTCATTAAAGAAACAAGCTCGACCACGAAATTACGCGTCGTGTTTAATGGATCGCAGAAAACAAATCTCGGAATATCATTAAACGACTGCTTGCATATCGGCCCGAAATTGCAGACGGATCTCATTGACATTCTCGTTCGCTGGCGTCGACATCGCTACGTTCGCGACCGATATAGAAAAAATGTATCGACAAATTCGCGTACATCCAGACGATTGGCCACTTCAGAAGATTTTCTGGAGAGACTCTCCGTGTGAACGGCCGCGAGAATATCTCTTATGTACCGTGACATACGGACTAGCTTGCGCGCCATATCTTGCACTTCGCTGTCTGCAACAGCTCGCAACCGACATTGAATTCACACGCGGACTGGCTGCCGAAATTCTACGCCGCGATACATACGTGGACGACATTTTATCCGGGTCAGATGACATCTCTACAACGAAAGAAAAGATGCAGCAGCTTAAGGATACTCTCACGGCGGGTGGCTTCAATCCGAAGAAGTGGATTACAAACGCTTCGGAATTGTTCCAAGGTATTCCCGTGTGCGATCAGGATCCTTCCGCGATCCTACCCGTCGGCGACTCCACGACGCATTATACTCTCGGAATTCGTTGGAGCCGATCAAGTGACAGTTTCGTGTTTGTTGCCCCTTCGTTTCCGCGCTCAGACAAAGCGTTCACTAAACGCTCGGTACTCTCGTTTATCGCGCGGATTTTCGATCCTCTCGGCTGGATCGCACCGATTATAATCACGGCCAAGCGATTCATGCAACAACTGTGGGCAATACGTCTCGACTGGGATGACGAATTACCATGTTCTCTCAAATCTCAGTGGATCGAATTCATGCAGCAATTCGAACAGGTGTCGGCTATTGTGATTCCGCGTTGGTTCGGCACCAGCTCAACGGCTCTCGGAACCGAATTGCATGGTTTCTCGGACGCCTCTCAACATGCAATTGCCGCAGTTATCTATCTCCGTGTCGTGACTCCCACCGGCATTCATGTGACTCTCGTTAGTGCAAAGACAAAAGTGACTCCGCTTAAACGCGTAACAATTCCGCGACTCGAATTATCAGCTGCCGTACTCCTCGTGAAACAGCTTCTCAAAATACGCGAAGTTCTCGATTTAACTCAAACGCCAGCGCATCTCTGGACGGACTCCACCGTCGCGTTAACATGGATCAAAAGCCATCCATCGAGATGGAAAGAATTCGTGCGAAATCGTGTCGTGTTCATACAAGAGCTCTCAAACTCTCGGTGGCATCACGTCTCAGGGAAAGAGAATCCTGCTGACGTGGCGTCTCGCGGAACATCGCCTCAACTTCTCCAGCAAGATCAGTCGTGGTGGCATGGACCTCCGTGGCTACAGCAATTCTCGACCGCGTGGCCAGTCTCAAAGCTCTCGCTCGATTCCAACGCACATCTTGAAGAACGAGCTCGTAATTGCGCCATCGCGATCGTGATTCCAGAGCCAGATATGTGGGATCTCATAAAACGATACTCATCTTTCACTCGACTGACCCGCATTACCGCTTGGATTCTACGTGCGATCCAACGCTTCCGACCTTCAAGGACTGTGCCTGTATCGCAAGACCCTCTTACTGCAGGGGAGCTAGAATTGTCAGTCCTTCTTTGGGTCAAATTAACGCAACATGCTTATTTCTCAACGGAAATTCGACTCCTACGAGGAGGTAAGCAGCTGCCGAAAACCAGCGCACTGTTCCGTCTCACTCCGTTTCTCGATACTAAAGGGCACCTCCGACTACAAGGACGCCTTCAATTGTCTCAGCTGGATCCGGCGGAAAAACATCCATTGATTTTACCTCGCAGTTCTCGATTGCCGGACCTCATAATGGATTATTACCATAAACAGACGTTACATGGCGGACCACAACTCATGCTCTCGGTTATACGCCGCAAATTTTGGATTCTCGGGGGTCGCCTGCCGGTTCGCTCATTTATTCATCGATGTGTAACCTGTACACGTCAACGAGCAGTTACCGGGCTTCAACAAATGGGACAGCTTCCGGCCTCTCGTGCAACTCCATGTCGACCTTTCTATCATACCGGGGTCGATTATGCCGGACCTCTAACACTCAAGACCTTTCGCGGACGAGGTGCAAAAACTTACAAAGGATACTTTGTAATCTTTATCTGCTTCAGCACCTCAGCTATGCATCTCGAGGTGGCGACAGATTATTCGACCGACGGATTCATCGCCGCCTACAAACGGTTCACGGGCCGCAGAGGGATTTGCTCCACAATCACAAGCGACTGCGGCACCAATCTCATAGGAGCGGATTCCGAATTAAGGCGACTGTTCAAGGCCTCAACGACAGAATGGACTCACATCGCCTCCCAGCTCGCCAACGATGGAGTTACGTGGAAGTTTAATCCACCCTCGGCCCCTCACTTCGGTGGAAAGTGGGAAGCTGGAGTGAAATCGGTCAAATTCCACCTCAGGCGAGTCATAGGTGACACGCTGCTCACCTATGAAGAGATGAACACGCTCTTAATTCAGATCGAGGCGGTTCTCAACTCTCGCCCTCTAAGCGCTCTCTCGGATGACCCAACGGATGTTTCAGCGCTCACGCCAGGGCATTTTCTAATCGGATCAGCGCTCACCACTGTACCGGAGCCCTCTCTGGGTGATGTCCCAGCATCTCGGCTGTCGCGCTGGCAGCTACCCCGCCAGATGACGGAGTCATTCTGGAAGCGTTGGACTGCAGAATATCTGTCCCAGTTTCAGGTCTCCTCTAAGCGGCACTAAGCGCAAAATTCATTTCAGGTTGGGTCTTTAGTTCTCATCAAGGACGAACGGATGCCTCCTACCAAATGGCCTCTCGCACTCATCATTGACGTGCATCACGGGCCTGACGGACTTATCAGAGTCGTCAGTGTGAAGACGGCCAACACTACGCTCAAAAGACCAATTGTCAAATTGTGCCTGCTGCCGGATCCAAATAAAACATAGACATTCTCGCGATAGATTCACGTTCCATAAATATTGTCAACGCGGAGTTGCCAAGGCGGGCGGAATGTTTGGAGTTTGACAAGTAAAAGTTATCGCATATCGATCAATCTTATATTTCGGCATTAAAGTTTTCGATCATTGTATTTATATATCACGCCCTTTGTATAGCCAATTATATCAGCGTGACAAATATATTATTTTCGAGTCTCGTATTGTTACGATGCCGCGACCGTGACATTCCTTGTTGTTTTTCGCTGCCGATCAGCTGGCGATCAGCTACCGATCAGCTGTATCGCACTCAAATAAACATACCTTGCTCCCCGTTTTTCACCCTTACGACGGGGAATTCTTGTCTCTCGACACCTCGTCAACGGCAGTCGAGCTGAGCTCTCTGATCAAGCAAGGTTGTCGCGCGAAGGCTATGTATCTCGAATTCAGTTTTTGTCTCCATCTCAATTGTGTGTTTCTCAAATAAACTCTTAAAGGATCAAATCAGTTTGTCATCTCTCTTAAGCAATGATCTTTCATCTTTCCTCTATCCTATCGTTCGGTTAATTTTGATGTCTCCAGTGAGAACGTGGATTTTCATACAGTTCATGTGCGAATCCCGGGATCTTTGAAAACCTAACTATCTCGCGTAAGCACCTACCCTCAAAAATTTGAAATATTTTATGAACGGAAACATACTTTTCAAAAGATGACCATATCAATCGAAAGCGCAATTTTTTCCGAGTAAAATGAGATTTTAACGAACTTGATAGCTCTATTGGTTGCGGAGATATGAATTTTTTAAGTAATTTTTTGGTCGAAAAAGTGTCACTTTTTTTTAAGACAACGGCGTCGTACTCGTCCGCGGTTACCCATCCCGACAAAGTGATTTTGTCCGCAGCTGCTTTATCTTATCCGCGGTCACCCATCCTAGTATAGTGACATTTTCCTCAGTTGCTTAACCTTTTAAGCAACCAAACGAAAAATAAATTCTCGCTCTCTCACTCTCTTTCCCTCCCTCTCTTGCCCCCCCCCTTTCTCCCTCTCTCTCTTGCTTTCCCACGTCTTCTTTCGCTCTCTCTTGCCCTCTTTCGCTCTCTCTCGCTCTCTCCCGCTATCTATCGCTCTCTTTCGCTCTCTCTCGCTTTCTTTCGCTCTCTCCCGCTCTCTCTCGCGTTCTCTCGCTTTCTCCCGCTCTCTCTCGCTCTCTCTTGCTCTCTCTCGCTCTCTCTTGCTATTTTCCACTCTCTCTCGCGTTATCTCGCTTTCTCTCGCGTTCTCTCGCTGTTTCTCGCCTTCTCTCGTTCTCTCCCGCTTTCTATCACTCTCTCTCGCCCTCTCGCTTTCTCCCGCTCTCTTTCGCGTTTTCTCGCTCTCTCTTGCTCTCTTCGCTCTCTCTCTCTCTCTCTCGTCTCTCCTCTCTCTCTCTCCGTCTTTCTCGCTCTCTCTTGCTCTCTTCCGCTCTCTCTCTCTCTCTCGCTCTCGTTCTCTCTGCTCTCTCCGCTCTCTCTCTCTCTCTCTCTCTCTCTCTCTCTTTCTCTCTCTCTCTCTCGCGTCCTCTCGCTCTCTCTTGATTTTTTTTTGCTCTCTCTCGCTTTCTCTCGCTGTTTCTCGCCTTCTCTCCCGCTCTCTATCGCTTTCTCTCGCTCTCTTTCGCCCTCTCTCGCTTTCTCTTACTCTATCCCGCTCTCTCTCGCGTTCTCTCGCTCTCTCTCGCCTTTTCTCGTTCTCTCACGCTCTCTATCGCTCTCTTTCGCCCTCTCTCGTTCTCTCGCTTT
Organism: Nylanderia fulva; assembly: GCF_048542155.1. NCBI lineage: Eukaryota > Metazoa > Arthropoda > Insecta > Hymenoptera > Formicidae > Nylanderia > Nylanderia fulva. Next base: position 24,105 of record NW_028191060.1, on the reverse strand, counting down.
CTCTCTCACTCTCTCCCGCTCTCTATCGCCCTCTCTCGCTCTTTTGCTCTCTCTCTTTCTCTCCCCTCCCCCACATCTGCCTTTCTCTCTTATATTTAATAATATTACAGTTACTTTAGGGTTTAACCTCGGACAAAAGCTGAATTTTGGCAAATCTTCGTTTTTGCATAAGATTAAAAAGGAAAAAAAATTACCATTATTATATAGTGGTCTTTAAGAAAAAAAAGTAAACAATTAGGCCTCAAATTTTGTTCTTTGCAAATGTCTAGTTGAATATCGATTTTACAGAAAAAACAAAAAAATACAAAGTTAAAGAATGGATAATTTTGCATAAAAATGTTATCTATAAGTTTTTCATACAAGTAATACTTTTTATGTAAATAATTTTACAAGACATACGCTGCACGGTGTATTCACGGAGCGTGCTGACAGATGTTATGTGGATTGAAGCGTTACACGCGCGCACAAAAATGTCATAACTTTTGAACGAATTATTGTACAAAAATGAGTGAAGAGTCGAGGGTTGAGAGTCTGAATTGAGAAGTCAGAGATTTCAACTTTTTAATGCAACCTTTTGTTATTCTACGCTAATACTTTAAAAAATTACGATAATTTAAGCAAAATGTTACATGTAATGTTTGTCTTCTTTTATTAAATTAGTAACAGACAGTCTTAGAATTTTTTAAAAATTTATCATAAAATAACAAAACAAATTACATTAAAAAGCTGAAATCTCTAGATTTTCAACGGTTCTTTTTTCATTTCTGTTCGATAATTTATTCAAAAGTTATGACATTTTTGTGCGCGCATGTAATCTACATAACGTCTGTTGGCACGTTCCACCACGTTCTGTCAATACACCGCAATAAACAACTTGTAAATTTTTGAAGTAAAAAGTTTAGCTTATACGAAAACAGTTATAGAATACTTCATGCAAATAACAGAATTTGGGTACTAATTGTTTAATTTTATTTTTTAACGGCCACTGTACAATGATAAACTTTTTTCTTTAAATTCATGCAAAAACGAAAGTCTTTACCAAACTTCAATTATTCACTATTTTTAATAATTTAAATTTATTGTTAGCGTATTTCGCCTTTTAATTTTGACAAATTTATTTTGACATTGTATTGCGACTTTTTATTAGAATTTTTATTTATATTTATTTATTTATTATAATGTATTGCGACTTTTTATTATAATTTTTATTTATATTTATTTATTTATTATAATGTTTATTGCGCACTGAAGAAGACTGATTGTGAGTACAGTCAAAACGTTTGTAAAGGGTTTTTTTAAATTAAAGTTTTTCCAAGATTTATAATAATTTTTTAAATATTTTTTTTGCTCATTACACATGGCCTCGTAATAGTTATCATTGTGAAACTTCAGTTTGCTAACATTTTTTCTGAGGTATCGCTCAATTTTTATCTAAAGTAACTGTAGTATAAAATATATTGAGAGTCACTATAAAAGCTACACACATGCACATACATATGTAAGTACACAAACATGTGCGTACGTAAACATAAATATATGTTTACATATACATTTTTTTTATTATATCTTTTAATGAACTTTGCAAAAATATGTGAAATCCCACTAAAAGACATCAAAGATGTAAAAAAAGTGCTAAGTTATATCTTTCGCAAGCAACAATAATTCTTTACAAAAAGTCGTAATCAAATATATTATCTTTTCAAATATTATGTTTATAGCCAAAATAATCCTTTGCAAAAATTAATCATTATCAAAAATATTTTCTCAAAAATTATATTTATAAATTATATTGTATTTTTGTTAATAATACTAGAAAAAAATTAAAATATTAGCATCAAAAAGTAGTGAAATCAAAAAATTGCGCTAAATAATTATATTAATAATACGAGAAAAAAGGTTAAAATATTAGCATCAAAAAGTAGTGAAATCAAAAAGTTGACTAATTGTAAGTAAGTGACAACATAATATATAATTAATATAAGTATGCTGTCTTCTAAGCTGGGCAATAGAGCCAAGGAAACGAAACGAAAAATTAATTAAACGGAACTGTATCTCAATTTGAGATCCCAAAGTTCCACATATAAATTAATTTCGAAACTTACATATGGAGAAATAAGCGAGAAAAATATAGGTCCGAAAAGTCGCTGAAGCGGGAATCGAACCCGCGTCTTTCACTTTCCGGGCGACTGCTCTTACCAACTAAGCTATTCAGACCCTTTCGATCCTATATTTTTCATTTGCCTTTTTAGTAGATGTTAGTAAATACCGCCGTGATTAGCCCAAGGCGTGAATAAACTCAGAAATAAATATTTTTATCGGCTCTCAATATAAATAATATAAGTATGCTGTCTTCTAAGCTGGGCAATAGAGCCAAGGAAACGAAACGAAAAATTAATTAAACGGAACTGTATCTCAATTTGAGATCCCAAAGTTCCACATATAAATTAATTTCGAAACTTACATATGGAGAAATAAGCGAGAAAAATATAGGTCCGAAAAGTCGCTGAAGCGGGAATCGAACCCGCGTCTTTCACTTTCCGGGCGACTGCTCTTACCAACTAAGCTATTCAGACCCTTTCGATCCTATATTTTTCATTTCCTTGGCTCTATTGCCCAGCTTAGAAGACAGCATACTTATATTATTTATATTGAGAGCCGATAAAAATATTTATTTCTGAGTCTATTCACGCCTTGGGCTAATCACGGCGGTATTTACTAACATCTACTAAAAAGGCAAATGAAAAATATAGGATCGAAAGGGTCTGAATAGCTTAGTTGGTAAGAGCAGTCGCCCGGAAAGTGAAAGACGCGGGTTCGATTCCCGCTTCAGCGACTTTTCGGACCTATATTTTTCTCGCTTATTTCTCCATATGTAAGTTTCGAAATTAATTTATATGTGGAACTTTGGGATCTCAAATTGAGATACAGTTCCGTTTAATTAATTTTTCGTTTCGTTTCCTTGGCTCTATTGCCCAGCTTAGAAGACAGCATACTTATATTATTTATATTGAGAGCCGATAAAAATATTTATTTCTGAGGATAATATATAATATTTAAATAAATTTCCTATAAACATACAAATGTATAATTATTGCTTTATTTTAAAACGTTTATAATATATATAATAACAAAATAAATTCAGCAAAATATATATATATATATATATTTATTTATCTTTACATTTAAATAACATGAATAATTATGTAATTAATTTAAACTGGAATGTATATACATTGTAAAGTTATTATATATTTTTATAAAATATTTAGATAAATAGATATATATAATAAAATAAATTATTTATCTCTAAATAATTATTTAATTCAAATATATTTAAACGTATATTCAAAAAAGGTAATATAAGGCACAAAGAATTAAATTTAGAAAATTAAAAAAATTTAAAGTTAAATAAAAATTTTTAATTTAAATTAAAAAATAAAAGTAAAAAAAATGTAATGTACAAAAAATACTTAGCGCTGTTTTTGTATTATAGCCCTTTGACTACGAAACGTCCTTAAAAATGATGATTAGTAACGAAATGTGTATATACAGAATATATCACACACAGAAGTCGCATCCTATCTTTGAAGAGTGAAATGATGAAGTCAAAATAAGTCGAAATTAAAGAATCATGAAATTATATTTGAACCTTTTTTATAAAAAAATTTATAATGAAAATAATGCGGTTTAAACATCTATCTCGAAACTCTGATTGCGATCAGGGAAACATTGCAAATGCTTTAAAACATGTATCGCAGGATAAAGAAATTTTTATTCATTTATATTTTGATTGATCAATTAAACACTTTGAAATGCTCCATATCCTAATCACACACACACACATTTTTCATACATAATTTCCAATATTTTTAAACATAATTAATTGTAACAATAATTTTTGGTATCACCAGTCTAGGTTTCATCACAGTAATAATTTAAAATATGATATTTAGTATTAAGGCAGAAAATCTATAACTTGGTAAAAATAATCTTATTTATTTTATGATCTCCTTCGACAGTGCACTGCTGATTTCACTAAAACATCTGATAGCTATTACATTGACTTTGCAACCATATTTTCTAATTGTATTCCGATTAACTTTTTCACAATTATTTTTACTAATCAGTGTAATTTCTGTAACATGTAATGTTACGAAAATTGTATGTTACTTTGCACTTATTATTATATTAATTTTATAAATATAATTAACTTTTTTATAATTTTTATTATTATTAGCACAAAATACATATTTATAAATATATAATTTTAATATTGATTGATATAATATAAAAAACACTGACGTATACCTTAATTATATATATTATATTAAATAATGCAGAACATTACACAAAACATTTTAAAACTATTATAGTTATATATAATGAATATTTCAGATTTTGATACGATAATGAATAAAATAGACAAAAATATAAAATAATATCAATTGTGTGTATTTGTGTGTAAAATGAAGACGAGTAATAAGTCATAATGAGTCAATGATCGATATTTATCAATTTGTTGCATATTGAATATCATCCAACTATCCTCTTGAAAAAATAATAGTTTTGATTTTCTGCTTGAATTTGCGGATACCATGGAATATAAAAAAATCGTAAAAATCGGGATATGTTTCTGTAATATAAGTAATAGGTAAGCAATCAATCTCTACATCTAATTCATTAATATTTTCTATGGACCATCGGAAAAATGTTTCGTACACCAGATGACTATAATCTCGTATTATTTTTATAAGAGGACTACGAGTTAAGAATGCGAGTTAGGCAAGAAGGAGCCACAGGAAACATACATATTTCACAAGAAACATACGTGAAAAACATTATTGAAAAATTTGGTATGTCCTGTGCAAACCCAGTTTCAACACCCATGGAAGCTGGCATAAAGTTATCACGCGAAGATGAAGCATCATCAAAGGAAGAGAAAGATGAGATGAGAAAAATACCCTACCGGGAACTCGTAGGAAGCCTAATTTATATAGCAAATACCACAAGACCAGATCTTGCGTTTACAGCAAGCACCTTGAGCCGTTTCAATGCAAACCCCGGAAGAAAGCATTGGATAGCAGCGAAGCACGCACTAAGATATTTAATAGGCACATCAAGTCTTGGAATAAATTACAGAAAATCAAGGAAACCACTTCACGCTTATGTCGACTCCGATTGGGGAGGAAACCTTGACAATCGACATTATTGTACTTGATTTGTCCTACTGTTAGCGGAAGGCCCCATCAATTGGAAATGCAAACAGCAAAAATCAGTCGCTCTATCAACTATGGAGGCGGAATATATGGCGCTTTCTGAAGTAGTAAAGGAAGTAATAAGTAGTCGACGACTTTTAACTCATATGAAAGATAGTACCCATATGGACAAGCCAACCAGCATAAATTGTGACAACCAAAGCGCTATAAAATTCAACAAGGATAATATATATCAGAGAAGTAAACATGTGGACATCCGATTCCATTTTACAAGGGAAGCTCAAGAAGCAAAAGAGATCTTCGTGCAATACATTCCAACTGATGATAACCCTGCGGACTTGTTCATGAAACCATTGTTGAAAAACAAAATGTCAAAGTGCAAAGACATTATTAATCTAAATTAAATATATAATTTTGTTTTATTTTTTTTGAGTGTGTACTGATAGGGGGAGTGTTAGATATATATTTATGTCTAGGTTATTTTCTATTAAGTTAGATCACTACACACTATACAATTTATTACTATTCAGTTAGTATATTTGTTTACTTTATGTTGGTATTTTTATTTTGGTAATTCTCTGGCCGTTAGGTTTGCACGCCTGCTTCTCTACGCGGTAATCGAGCCTGAGATATATATACTTACTTCCTCCTCTTCTTCTTTGTTCTTTGTCGTATAGTTCGATAATACAACGTGTATTAAAAGTACAAGACTTAAACATTATTATCCTGTTTCCCGACAAAAACTTAACAACTAATTGCCATAAAATTTAAACTGAAATTCTGAAATCAACGAGATGTGGAGTGTCGTGGAGAAAGCTCTTCAAAAATTTTTATGTAAACATAATCACATTAACCATAATGATAGATACATTTTAAATTGTTTCTCTAATTGCAAAAAATTTCTGCGTGAGAATGACGATCTATTGGTTACGAGAGCTGATAAAGAACAAGTTACTGTGATTATGGATAAAACTGACTATATTGAGAAAATGAACGTGTTACTTAGCGATGAGTCCACGTACAAAACACTGAAAAAAGATCCGACTAAACAAATTAACAATAAGATTAACTCTCTCGTTAAATCGTGGCGTGACAATGATTTAATCGACGAGTCGACGTACAAATTTTTAAGAAACACAAGTGGAGATCTTCGACGTTGTTACGAGCTTCCGAAAATGCGAAGAACTAAATTTCCTCTAAGAATTATTATCTCAACTTTAGGCAATCCTCTATATAATTTGGCTGATTACATACATGGCATTCTGGTCAAATCAACACAGAAATCAAAATCACACATTAGAGATGAAAAAACGTTGGACGGAAATAACCAGTAATACTAAATTTAACTTACAATAATTTTTATATGCAATTAGAGTAATCTTAGAATCAACAAGTTTTAAATTCAATGACAAGTTTTATGAACAAGTTTTTGGCAGCCCGATTAGATGGGATCTCTGTTTTCTCCGATTTTGGCGGATTTAGCACTTGATGACTTAGAATCCTAAACATGTTGGATTTCACAATTCCTCTATATTATAGATATGTAGACGACATCATTGCTATTATTCCGGAAGACAAGATTGAACAGGTTTTCACGAGTTTCAATAATTACCACACTCGTTTAAATTTCACACACGAACTAGAAAACAATGGGTCATTTTTTTCTACATAGTGACGATAAATTATAAACATAATGATTATTTTGATTAATATTCCAGTATTACCTTCAGTCATATATATGAATTAACGAGAATTCATGTAAATTTTTTAAGATGTAAACGTCTCTAGTTTTACATTTAATATTGTTTAGAACTATTTAATTTATTTTTTCATTATCTTTGTTTTTCTGACACAGTTGATATGTGACACTATTTTTAAATGTGTTCTGAGTTCTGAGTTCTAAAACTAAAAAAATAATAGAATATTCATAATTTCATAATCTAAATAAACAGAACTTATATATTATAATTAATATGTATTTCTTTAAAAGTTTACGTTTAATATAAATTTCAAAAATTGTATACAAAAGATATTTTAATAAATATGTAGGTACTTTATGCAGAAATAATAATTTTCTCCAACAAGTTATTTTTAGTATAATTGCAATATAATTATATAAACAATTATTAAATATTTAAAAAAATAAAGAAAGTACGGCACTATATTAAAGCCATTATTGGCATTGAATATGGGCATAATAAATTAACTAACCATTAATGGCTGAACATTGTTCACCATGTTTGGCCGCGTATAATTATCCTTTATCGGACCGAAGTTATCATTCCATAATATTCCCATTGATAGGCCAGTTATGATTGCTATTACCGCGCTAATATAAGTAACCTGGTAACCAATTTTGGGTACTAGGCCAATTGTAAAATGCTATAATGTACATATAATAGATAAACTCTAATAGTTAACCAATTAATGAAAGGTGAATATCCAAATAAGATATTATAAATGTAAATTATTTTATATTTAATTAGAATATTGTGTTATATAATTAACGATAGGTTAACGCCCGAAATTTAATGATATAAATATATATTATATTCTATTTAGGTAAATTTTATTTGGAATTTTGAATTAATATTTTAAAACCAGAGGTGAATATCTATAAATATAGATAGTCTAAATATATTATTAGGCGATTGTCTAAATATAGATAGTCTAAATATATTATTATTTAATGTAGCATATTGTAAATAACGGATAACGACAACGTCGACAATTTATGCATGTCTAAATATTATTGTTATAATAAATGCATATGAGTGAGTTGGATGAATGAAAAAGAAGTTAAATAAAGTAAAATGAGAACCCCTCAGGAGTGTTATTGAGTTACGGCGAAATAAATCTTTGATAGAATATGCGAGCATAAATAAACCCATTAGTCAATTAGAATTTACGTAACAGAAAGTGATTTTTATATCGCCCATATCAAGAATATGTGTCACTAAAAGGAGGAAAAATTAAAAATATATATTTTATATATTAATATAATAGTATATTAGCTAACAAGTACGGGGGATCGTAAATCGGCCGAGAGTGCGGAAGTTTGACGCACGAGGCGAAGCCGAGTGTGACAATCCACATGATCAGCCGATTTACGACCCGCACATGTTGGCTACGATATTTTGTGTGACCGGTGCGTGGAAAGAGCCCTTTCTAAAATCCCATCAAAGGGCGACTTTCCGCGCGTCGGTTGCACAATAACTTTTTTTCTTTCTAACTCTCTTTTTGCTGTCACTATCGTAATCAATCTTAAAAGGATTATAATATTTTATACAAAAATTAATATTATAACATTACTATTCTTATTGCTCATAACACAATATTTCTTTTTAATTATATTTTTCAATAAAAACTTTTATTACCCTGAATAATATTTTAGAAGTAGTTTCTTCTTACTTGAAATATTTTCTTATATCTAGAGAGAGACACGCTAAAGTCATTATATATTATATCTATCTTCACAAAAATTCTATCAATAAACGTAAAATAACTTGATACTTTTGACAAATGTAATATATCAAGTACAGTATACCTAAAAGTTACCACAATCAAATAAATCAGTATAATTTTCTTATACAATACACATTTTAAAATAATCAAAGGAATAAAAAAATATCCAAAAAAATAGACAAATTTTAGAGACTTTGGACGGTATTCATAGTCCAAGCTTAAACATCGTCTTAAGATTTTCTTGATTAAGATCGTCTTGTTTGTATAAGTATGACTTGAGACTTCATGTATTCACAGTTTTATTTAAAATGAGACGATCTTCATAAAGAAATAAGCACTTCTTTTTATTTAAGATTTTTTTACTGAAGTTAGTGCTTAAGATGATCTGATTTACTTTCAGTAATCTTCGGGATTTTTCTGATGTATCAGCCAATGAAATGTGTGTTTAAATATAGAAAAATTTAACGAGTTGTATGTCTATACCATTTATTCATGTATCAAATTATTGCAGACTCTAAAGTATTGTTAGAAAGTGACTTTTCTGTAAAAAAAAATGTCAAGCAAAAAACATATAGATCCCGAAAAGAATTCTTCCTTAAAATTTTAACAAAATATTCTCCTTGAAAAAAAGTGATACTACAACTTTGAAAAACAAAGAAAAAGCATGGAATCAAACTTGCGATGCATATATCTATTGTTACAAGTAAGGTAAGAAATATATTTTTTTTAATTAGGTATGTTAAATGCTAAAAATAAAAATGTTAATTATATCTGAAGAAAATCTAATATGATATTTGCGGTAGATAGTTTCATTTTAAGCTAGATTTTAAATACTTTTTATATTCAAAGCAATTTAATTTTTAACATTTTAATGTGTAATAAATTATTACAGAGAAGCGTTCAATTTAGAAAATTATGGGGTAATTTAAAATCAGTACAGAGAGATGTCCTTACGCAGGAAAAACATGCACGTTTATCAACAGGTGGTGGACCTGAACCTAAATCTGCAGAGATTGACCCGGACATTGCCGCAATAGCACCCAATTTAATGATAATTGCGCCAACATTATTTTCATCAAATTTATCAGATAAAATACTAGAAGGTAATTTCATCTTTATTTTATTTATTTATATTATAATAAAAATTGAAAAAATAGTAACAATGAATATTTTTCAGAACGACAACAAAGAATATTAATGATTGTATTCCTGAGAAATTAATTGAAAATGTGGAGAGCATAGACTTTATTGATGATAATTTCCAGGAAGTTAATAATGATTCTATTATCACACTTCATACAAATGATAAAATAATTAATTTTATTGATATTTTCTATTAACATATTTATTTATGAATAAGAATTTAGAATTTATGACAATGACAATTGAATGTTACAGACTCAAGCAGTAATGAGACTGATGATGCTGAAAAAGAAAATAATCCAGTAAATGCAATAATTAAAAATAATAATAAAGATAAATTTGTATTGTACTGGTGGAATCGGCAGACCATGATTGTTAATTTTTGCTCTAATCCTTCTTCAATTTTTGGTAATATTCCATATAGGAAGAATCCTTATTAATCTATAGCGTCTTTTAAATTGTAAATTATTATAAAAGGGTTTTAAAAAGTCCATCACGAATGTATCGTTTTCGTACACGGTCTCTCTACTTGAAAATCACGATCAATCAATATTTTCAATATCATCAATTTCTTCCATTATAATTCCATAATATTTAATAATAAGCTTATCTTAAAGTCATGTACGACTGACTTGAAAACATAACCTTACTTTCTAATAAACACGATCTTATTTGATTCAAATAAGGCCATCAAGATTTGATTATGAATCCGACTAAGCTTAAGAAGAGAAAAGCATCTTAAAAGACTTTGTACTTAAGACAGTCTTAAATATAAGAACGGACTATGGAATACCGTCCTTTATTTTGAAAAATGAGAATTTAAATTTAAAAAGAGTTAGCTAAAATCTTTACTTTCGAAAAAGTCACAGTTGTTTTCCGACATATTTGTTGACCAAAAATGTCTCTCCAAGTAATTTTACAAAAAAATACTGCTATTAAACAGAGTGTCCAATAATAATTTAATGGCACTCAGTGGTCGTATACATGTATACGTATATATTCACAAATATGTTTCGGCAGTGCAGCGCGTGGCCTTATATCCTCACTCAGCGGAATTCTAACTGCGAGAAAAGACGCCGCGTAGCGGCGAAGGCACGAACGAGTGCACGACTTTACGGACGGTTTTCCGCGAGTGCTTTCGCGCGCAGTCTTGTCTGGCGGTGTAGTATATGTTACAAGCGTTTTACTATGAAAATATAATTGTGGCTTAAAAAGATTCTGAACGCCTTTGAGAAGTCTGTTGTTTTTTTCCTGTTTTATCGTCAAAATGTGATGTTAGATAAACTATAAATCTATTTATTGGCTATACGGATTGCTTTTTACCTAAAATTAGACCAGACTGGATTTCACATTGGATAAAAGAATATAAGTGAATGTTTAGATATCAATTTGGAAGCCTAGTAAACGAGAGTAGTTCATTCTACATTTGCATGTGTACTCAAAATTTTAGGATGAGTTATTCTCATTTACTTTATAATCTCATTGCTTTATAATTGTTACTATATTTGCAAAATATAATTTATATATATAAATTATATTATAGAAATATATGTATTTATATTAAATTTTTTATTTGCTATTATACTTAAGTAATAACTCACTTAATAAAGTAATAACAAATAAAAAAATGTATAATTTAATTTTATTATTATTCGACACATTTGGATAAAAAATTAGAAATTCTAGAACAAAGGAACATTTTACTTACAGACAAGTGACGCAGTTTACTAAACTTATATTTTATTAACGCTCGTATTTTCATTTCTGATAATAATTATTTCTAATTTGATAATAGATTTGTAATTAGCAGAGAAGTGCGTATATAAGTACAAATATGTTAGAAGAAATTCTGCTCGAAATTCACAGTACAAATACTCTTCTTTCTTCTGCTAGCAAAGGAAATGTTATCACTTTATCTTCTTATTTATACTCCACATTTTACATGGTAATTTTTTAAATCAAGAATTTAATATATTCGATAAATTAACAAATATTCTTAGAAAACTTGACTTCGACGTAACTAGCAAATTTTATTTAATTATTTCACGACGTTTCGACCATTTGGTTGTGGTCCTTTTCAAGTGAAATTTCTACAACAAAATATTACACAATAGTTTTTAACATACGAGAACTCATTTAAGTGTTAAATTAATAAAATAAATTTAAATTTTATAAACATACCCATCAATTAAACCGAGGTTAACGTAACATCACACTGGTGTTATTTAAAATCGAAAGTTAAAAGTTAAAAGAGGAACACGTCCCACCGTTATGATGTTGAAAGTTAAAAGTTAAAAAAGGAACACGTCCCATCGTTATGATGTTTTGTCAACGACTAAATTTGAAACGCGCCACTAAACAATCTTTATTATTTTGTCGTAAATGTTTGTCAAATTCTCGGTGTCTTTCTGTAGGTTAACCGTATTGTCATGCTTCTTTATGAAGAACATTTCAGCAATCTCTTTCTTTCTTACATGTTTCTCGTTATGTAAAATGGTCGGTGATTTCCAATCAACGTTATGCCCAAAATCACATCTGTGTTTGCTTAAAACCGAATGATTAGACTCATGTAATTTAATATTGCTGGCATGTTCCTTCACTCTAGTGCATAAATGTCTTTTCGTTTGTCCAATGTATGATGCATTACAATTTTCACAATTAATCTTGTATACTACATTCGTTTTAATATCATTAGTTATTAAATCTTTACCTCGTTTTATCAGCCTATTCAACTTTTTTGGCTAACTATAAACGACATTTATGTTAGCATTTTTAAGTGACCTTTTAATACTGTCGCTAACATCTTTAACGTATGGGAGTGGAATTACATAATTCTTATCTTGAGCCGAATTCACATTAACGTTATTATCTAAATCATTAGTCAAACTGTCGTTATTATCCGCATTGTAATCGTTAACATTCCTGTTGTTATTCAGTACATTAATTCTTTTATTTACATACTTATTAATAATATGATCCGGAAAACAATTATTAATTAAAATGTTCTTTACAATCTCAATATTCGTATTATAAAATTGTTCGTTAGAAAGTAAAATTGCATGGTCTACTAAATTGTAAATCGCATTAATTTTGTACTTAATAGGATGACTCGAAAGAAAATTGATGTATCTGTCAGAACATGTAGGTTTCCTAAACCAATTAGTTGTCACTTTATTCCCATTGCGGATAACTGTAGAATTTAAAAAATTAATAGAAGAATTGGTCTCTATTTCATGTGTAAATTTTAAACGTTCATGATAATTATTAAATGTACTTAAAATTTCATTTATTTTAGAACTAGGTAAAATAACAAAAATGTCGTCCACATATCTATAAAAAGTCTGAACTTTAAAACTTAAAGAATTTAAACAATTTGTTTCCAAGTCATCCATTACCAAATCAGCTAATATCGGTGATAGAGGGGATCCCATAGGGCTTCCATAAATCTGTTCATAGTACTGCTCGTTAAATTGAAAACTAGTTAGTAGTAACAACAAGTAACAAGTAAGTATTACATCAATAGCGTATAGAAACTGTTGCAAATTAAATTTAGTTTTTAGACTTATGTCACTCCAACGACTTTCAATTGCAGAAAAAACTAAATCTTTTGGAATATTTGTAAACAACGAACAAACATCTAAGGAAATCATTACGTCATCGTTATTAACCCTTGTATTTTTAATAGTATTCACAAACGTCCAACCATCTTTAACATTTGAATCCGGTTTCTTAACAGACTTAACTAATATCTCATAAATGTAACTGGCAATATTATAAAAGGGACTGCCTAACGATGACACAATGATTCTCAATGGATACCCGCTCTTATGGATCTTTGGGAGCCCATAACACCGTGGTAAATTACCATTTGTGCAATTCAGAAATTTATATGTTTGATCATCAATGATCTCATTAGTATGCCATGACTTTACTAACGTATGAAGTTTGTTCGTCAGACGTGTAATCGGATTTTTATTTAATTTTTTGTATGTCATCGAATCAGTTAACAATAATTCCATATTAGTCACGTAATCATTTCTATTCATAACCACTGTCACTTGTCCTTTGTCAGCTTTGGTAACAATCAAATCGTTATTATTCTGCAATTATTTGTTAGAAATATTAAACGCATTCTGAATAAATCTGTCACTATAATTGATATGTTTACTTTTAGATAGAAATTTTTGTAGTAAATTGGCAATGGATATTCTAGTTGTTTCCAAACCATCCTCAGGAACATAACGACAATTCGATTCAAAATTCTTTATCACTTCAACGGTATAACTTAGTCGGTCGTTCTTATTTGAGCAATGAATCGGCAAGGCAAACGTGTCGTCTAAACTTAAGAGTTTAAATACAGTATCAGGTAACAAATATTGTTTGTAAACAAATCAATTATAAATTTCCGAAAAGTTATTGCATGTTTAGTTCAAACTCGAACATATAAAATTACGGAATATTAAAAAAGATATATTGAGATAAATAATTATAATATAATAAGAAAATATATAAATTAAGTAACAAAAAGCAAAAATTATAAATAGTGTAAAGTTTAATAATTTTATAGTTTAATATTTTAATAGTTTAATCATTTATATATATAAGTTTAATAGTATATAATTAGTATATTATATGTATATACATATATACATATATGTAGTATAATTAAAATAATTTATATAATAAGTTTAGTAATTTAATAATTTATTGTTAATTATTATATATATATAATATATGAGGTATTATTTATGAAGTGATCCACCCAAAGTTTTTCAATCACGCTGAAATTTGCAGAAAGTGTAGTCTTATCAAAAGTAAAATTATTCTTCAAGTTGTTTGGCCCACACTATACAGGCTCTGTGTTAACAGGGACTGGAATTTTTATCATTTTGACCGTTACGTCCAACTTCAAACGTTGATAAATTTCAGAAGACTACTCCGATTTTAAAAAATAAGGTGTGATTTCGAAAGGTCTTTTTACGTACTTTAATCTTGTAAAATTAGTTTTTTCTTTCAATAACAATTTATATAAGATTTTCAAAAAACAAAGTAAAAATCAATTTTTTCTCAAATTTAAACATCTTCGATTTTCTTCAAAAAAATCTTAAAAAGAAAGTATATTTCTCGATCGACGCAAGTCGAGACACAAGTCTCTGGTTTCTCTTTATTTGACGGTGACGATTACGATTGATTTCGGAATAATTTAAAATGCTGCTTTGACTTGATCGATTCTTTATTACATTGCTCAGAGAGAAATAACTTGAGGCAGTGAGATAGGAATAATAATGTTCTTCTTTCGCCGAATACGTGACATTATATTAAGTAGTCCCCACGGGCGGTCTCGCAGGTCGCGAATTTTACCGAAATAAGTCGATCACTTCCTAAATCAATTCAACCCGATAACAATCGGTGCGTTATAAACGGAGCAAATATAATACTTAGTCTTTATAATAACACATACTCTCAAGATAATAACAAGCTATTGTTCGCTTTGTAAGCTGTTTGTTACAACATTAACATAAGACAAGTAATAATAATATAACGACACAAAATATTATAATTCGATAAGTATGAAACAACTTCGTCGATGACTTATGCATACTTTGTATTTCTAATAATATTTTTATTTTTAATGATTAGAAAAAAGTATTTCAAATCAATCTTTTTGATCTATTTTTGCTTTATTTTAATTTATATAAATTTATTCTTTTATCACACAATCATGTAAAATATGATTTTTATTTACAGAAAAGAGATGTTATAATTTATTACTGCAATAACTAATTATTATAATTAATGCTATTATTACTATAATTAATAACTAATGCTATAATTAATTACTAATTATGCTTACATATAAACTTCTATAATCTAATCTTCTTTTTTTGATAAGGAATAACTTGGAACAATACAAATCCAAATCTCAATTATAATATTTATTAAATGTAATTTAAAAATATAATTTAAAAATAACATATACATATATGTATATTTTTAATATACATTAAATGACATTAAACTAAATAAATGAAACACATATATGTACTTCTTACTAATTTCCATTTCATATTACATTGACTAATTTTTAATAATTGTTTAAAAATAAAAATGTATATAAATAATACATCAAAGTTCTTCTGGAAAATGATAACAAAAGATTATACACCTACTGTTATGCTAATAATATAAAATCAACATTTTTTTTGCAATTTGTGTTGCATCTGTTTTAAAGCAAAACTTAAAATAACTTTTACTATAAAATCTATATTTTAATACAAGAGAAGCATTATCGTAAATTAAAGAAAAGTTTATTTTGCATTTATTATAAATATGAACTTTATAAATATTGTATACATTTAAATTTTATTGTATTTTAATTTATAAAAATTATATATTATTTAATATTATTGTTCAATAAATAATATTGTTCTTATTTAATGCAATTTTGTTTTTTTTGCTGTAATATTAAAACAATTGACTTAGGGCATATGTATATTAAGATTTTTCGACTTAGAATGACACTAAAAATACAGAGTTTCAGTATAGACATCACGTTGCGAGACACCCTGTATATACATGTACATATATATGTGTGTATATATACATATATACAGGATGTATTATAAGTAACGCCGCATCTCTGGGGAATGAATTACCTCTGTGAAGCTAGCAGGACCAAATGGGCAGAATCGAAAAAAACCTATTGAACTATTTAGTGCTGATTTTGTGCTAATTTGTGCTACAAAAAATATTTTTGTACCACATGCCATTTAGGAGAAACTCGTGGCGCTGCTAGCTTCATATGAAGCTAGCAGGACCACAAGAAAAAAAAATCAAAAATCAAAAATCAAAAAAGATATAATTAGTGCTCATTTTGTGCTAATTTGTGCTACAAAAAATAATTTTGTACCACATCCCACTTCGAAGAAACTCGTGGTTTTGTCAATTTAATATGAAGCTAGCAGGATCACAAGAAAAATAAAGAAAAATAAAAGCGACTATTATTAATATTGAGTTTATATTAATTTGTGCTATAAAACGTAAGGTTAAGCACAAACTACATAGTTTGTTGTTGGGGAATTAAATATGTCTGATAATTATGTTAATATAATTGTATTTTATTAAATAAATGATATAATTCTAGAATAATAATTTCTTAATCTTAAACACTATAAATTAATAAAGCAGGTGTGATATAGGTTTTTTCTTTAACATTTTTTTCTTTTTTTTCTAAATCATTATACTCGATCCATCGCCCAAATCTCAGACACAATGCTGTATAATGCCCTGTTGTTTGTACAACTCTTGTTAAAACGGGTCTTTTATATATAACAACGCCGAGTAATTTGTATTCCATTTCATTTAAAGGATTTTTAAATGATTTATTGATTTCGTCCAACTTAATTTCAGTGTGTAAACTAAGATCTCTTGAAAAAATTTCAAAAAAGATAATATCTCCTGTAAAATAAAATACACGTATACATTTAAATATAAAATTACTTCTTTAGTAATAAAAAAGTCCTGAAAATCCTATTTGGACATGTGACATAAACAAATCTCGGAGAGTGTATACGTATTAGAATACCTGCTAGATATTTTCGTCTAGCGAATTATGTTTATAAGTCATATGTTCAAATGTGATGTATGTGATGTATGTAATAAAGCATTAAGAGCTATAAAAATATTTTTAATAATTGAATAAATGTAAGTAAATGCTCTTATAACTAATTATAATAACAATGAAAAATACAATTTCTAGTTTATATAATATTATAATATATACAAATCATGCCTGTTTCAGATAATGTTGTTTTTTCAAATCCTGAGCAGTATTTTGAACAACAAGAATGTTCACCTTCCAGAGAAATACTTTGTTTTACTATTTCGTCGAAATCATCAGCTTGCATGATTTTTGATTCCTCGATTTGGATTACAGGAAACTTTTTATGCCGTACGGTGCAACCAGAATTGCAACGAGATGTTTCTTGAAAGCTTGGTATATCTTTGAAAAGAATGTCAGCTAAATAACCGACATTTGTCTCACAATTTACATATTTGCAATCACTGACATTGGAAATTTGGAAAATTGGCAAAAGTATCTGCGCGCGCAATTTATATGTGTAGGAACTAATACCATTATTTATTGTGTGATCAATTAATTCAAAGAACAAATTTGTTTTTGCTATTTTGTACGTTCGAATATTATCTGAATCGTGTCCTACAGCAAGTAATATTTGAAAGATGCTATCAAATGCGCATGTATTAACAATAGTGTAATTATCATTACATATTTTTAAAGATCTTAAAGATAGATCATTGCTATTTTTTATAATAGGTATTTTCATAGCTTTTTTACAAGTCAAAGAATCAATTATTTTATGTTGATTGTTGCCAAGGTATAATGCATTAGTTTTGCTTGATTTTGCTGTTCCTAATTTACGCCAATTCTCAATTTCACGACTTGCTAAAATGTCTTTTATATTATCTATATTTTTACACATTATGCATATGCGAGGTTGGCCGTAACCTTCTTCAGCATCTCCAAACGGTACAGAGCATTCAGGCAATGCATGTACATGTTTTTTACATAAACCTGTTGGTTGATCATTATTTTGACATACTGGACATGAATTATTAGAATCAGACAATACCTTAAAGTCAGGTTCTTTAAGAGGCGTGGAAGTTATAGGTACATCAAGTATGTTTTTTGTATGAACAGATACAATATTGTCATTATTTTGTGCTTCAATAAGTTTTGTAATTCCATGTAAAAAATGTACATGCTTCTGAAACGAAGGAATCAACACGCAACAGTGGACAATCTTTTAACAATAAAGATTTTAATTTATTGAATTCACTTTCGACTGGTGCACTAGAAGCAGGTATGCGACCGTAACCAAATTTATCTGTATAAACATTTGTCCAAAGAGGTAGTGATCTATTATCAATCATTAGACGTTCGACTAATTGAGGATAATAATGTGGGTTAATTCTATTGCCTTCATTTGAAATAATTAATGATTTAACATCACTTAAAATTTCTTTACCCCACGTGGTCCATGAATTTTTAAACGGATTAATAAAATTCTCTATTTTATTCGGTTTGCTTTCAATTTCGTCTTTAGTGCTATTATCGGTTTCAAAGTTTTCTAATTCCAATCCATTAGTTGTCATTAAGTTTATTAGTTTAATTCTTGCTTTATCACATTGCGTAGAATTGCCATTTTCCAAATTGCCATCGGTTTCGGATAATGCTATTGTAAAAATATACTTAATTATTTCTTTAGCATTTGAGACACTTCTGCAAAGTATTAATTGACCAAGTGCGTGAAGATAAAAAGTTTTTACTCTTTTGTTTAATGATTTAAAAAAGTTAGAGTATGATTTTATAAAATGTGCGACGTCAATTCTAATATAGCATTTAGGTAAAGTGGAATTTCTACATGAATCCGCGTAATCTTCTATATTATAATAGTATAATTGGTAAAAGCGCGAATAATTGCAATTAAAAGTGCTTTTGAGGAATCGCATACCACTTCTTTGGGTATCGGTGCACCAGAACGTACCCATTCTGCCAAAAAAAATGTATCGAATTAACATTGTGACTTTCACTTATCATTTGGCAAATTGAAAATTGTCCACTTTTGCAATTGATAGCACAAATATATAAAAACATATGTTTGGATTTTGATCCATCCGCCTTATATAATTTTTGAACGATGCTACCGGTTGCATCAACAAATATACACGAATTATTTTTGTTTTCAATGACGTATTTTTTGTAAACATTAAATTGATGATTACTCCAGTAATGAATAAAAAAAGGATCTAATCCAATATTATGTATTACATTCTGTAATGACGAAAATTTTAAAATCACTAATGCTTTAAAAACATCTGAATCTACGTAATCTGTTATTGCCGCTTCTGATTTTGTTTTACGTAGAACCATAGAACTATATAAATGCGGAGGCTCTGGGTCTCCCTCTTCCATTAGCATATGTGCCTTTTCTGCACGATACACATAAGTTGATTTATTTTGCAATTCTTTCGCGATAATTTTCCTTGTTGGATTTCTTAGATATCTTTTTCCACAATTTTCTTTTCCTTGTGTATACGTGCAATTTAATTTCACGCAGTTAGTGGATGGATCCTTATCTTCTATAATACATTTTATTGTACTACCGCATTTACAGAATCCTGAAGAAAAAAAATATCGTTTCTGAATCTACAACTGTGAACGCATTAAATATATGAATGTACGCATGTAAGAACGATAGGAGTGATAAGAACATTAGTTCTGAATTACTAATAGGACAAAAATTCATATTTTTATATTTATTTTATTTTTATTTTATTTTTAGAGAAAAATGCTAACTACGTAAAAATACTTTAAAGGTACGTTAAAATACTTTAATTTGTTACAAAATTTCCACGATTGTGAATATATTATGAACGATTTTGTTTGGTAGTTAGTATTCTGAATTTTTTAATCCCTAAATATATTCTTATTCTTTCAGTGCCATTTTTATAAAATCCTCTTAGGAATTTTTGTGGAAAAAATATAAAAGTTATAAATTTGAAATTTCATGTTTATTTTTTGATATTTGACAACACTAATTATATTTACAGATAAGGCATTTTTGTACTTTTTTATTTCAAATAATTTTTGCACTTTAATTTATGACAACAGTAAACCATGACATGCCAATACAGATTTACAAATAATCGTCAAACAAATCTTTTATATTTGTAAAATTTACAAAAAATACTTAAATATCAAAGATTAAATGTACAAAGTCTTAATTTATAACTCTTATATTTTTTCCAAAAGAAATTCTTAAAATAAAGGATATGACAATGATACTGAAAGCGAAAATACTTTCATAATGGCATAATGTAAATTCTTAAGCTTTTAATTTATATTGTTATATGTATATATATATATAATTCTTATGCTACATTTAAAATATATATTTAACAAAACATCTTAATTAAGTAACAATTCAATAAACGCTTAAACAATGGATTAAAAATCTTGTTACATATTCCACTAAAAAAATGTTATCTAAATATGATGCGTTTATCTAAATACTATTTGCCTTAAATGAACCAATGTCAGATTAATATCTTTTACTTATCTTATATGTATATTATATAACAATTATTATATGTAATTTATAGCGTTTATCATATATTGATTTTAATTTTAAAAATCTGTTGTTTTTTTTTCAAAACAAAGTATTACTAAGAGTATAGTTAAAATCAACTTACCATTAATGACACCAGATTTAGTATCTGCAGAAATATAGTGATTTTTAAACTGAAATGCACATTTTATGCGTGTAGTTTGCCAAAACTTGTCTGTAATTAAGTCCTGCCATTTACCAGATTCTGAAACTTTACGCAAGCGATAGTACGTTTTTCGTTTTTTATTAATTTGACGTTTGTACACTTTTTTTTTTATGAGATTTGTAAAATCTTCTCTAAGTAAGAAAATAACAATGACATTCTTCTGATTTTCATCCGATGTTATACTTAGATTTTGTGTAGATATTTCATTCCAGTTTAAGCTGTCTGTTAATACACTTTCACTCGCGGAAAGAGATTTGTCAACACATAGAACTTTATTAAAAATCAGGTCTTTTATATTATATCTATTGCACACTGTAAATGTATATAAACCATTGGATGTCACTTTATTATCCAAATCTTGCTCTATTTTCTTCCAAATATCGTGCATTTTCGAAACGATACTGTTTTTATTTTTCACAGTATCTTTATATTTTAAAATCGCCTCTTTTATTTTCTTGGGATCAACTTTTCCTGGTCTACCACGCACTGAATACATGTTGAAAAGTACACGTACTGCTTTCTCTGACGAATTGTTACAGACTAACTTGAAAAATACTAAGGCGAAGCTTTATATACTTTTCGGCTTTCCTTTATATGACGACAAAAACCGCGGCTTACTCTTAAGATCGCGACATCATCCCAAAAACTACAAACGACGGTTAAAAACAGTATTGACGATTGAAAATCATACTCGCCGTCTATTTGATCTCGTAGTACCGCCGCTTCTTTGTTACCAAATACAAGAAAGCCGAAAATTTTTCGTTTTTAGTCGGCAACTACACACGTATCTGATAACTTGATCTATAAGATGATATAGAAGAGTTTGGACCATCAGTAGGTATACTATGGGGGTTCTAACTCAGGGGCAATGAGGGGGGGTGCGGGGCGGGGGGGGGGGAATCGGGGGCGAGGGGGGTAACGTCACGCGGGGGGGAGGGGGTCTTATCAGTAGATAAACTTATCTTTGTTTATAAACATATCAGATAACCTGATAAGGGGATCATGTTACCTGATAAGGGGATCATGTTACCTGATATATTTATAAACAAGATAAGATAAGGGGATCATGTTACCTGATATGTTCATAAACAAGATAAGATAAGATAAGCGGCGTCTTTGAGCGGTATCAAAGTTTTCATAAATTTTCTCCGAAAATCCAAGATAAGATAAGCTAAGTTTTCGAATCCAAGATAAGCGGCGTCTTTGTAAGGTATCAAAGATAAGCGGCGTCTTTGAGCGGTATCAAAGTTTTCATAAATTTGCTCCGAAGATAAGATAAAAATTCTGCGAATGGCTGCCGCCGTTTCAGAATCCAGGCTTGGATCGAGCGCCGACAATCGGATATCTATTACTAAGGGGGTTGCGTTTCTTCATCTAAATTTGATAAGATAAAAATTCTGCGAATGGCTGCCGCATTTCGAGCGCCGACAATCGGATATCTATTACTAAGGGGGTTGCGTTTCTTCATCTAAATTTGATAAGATAAAAATTCTGCGAATGGCTGCCGCAATATCCAAATCCAAGCCGAGCGCCGACAATCGGATATCTAAGTTTTCTCCGAAGATAAGATAATTCTGCGAATTACTAAGAACAAAACGTTTGCCGACAATCAAGCGGGTTGATCCGTACAGGTTGCGACATGTCAATCCGATCCGGCGTGTCTTGCCGACGGGGTGAAATTTATCTATGTATTTCTAAGAATTATCAGCGATATCTAAATTTTCTCCGAAGATATCACACAAATATTTCTCGCGAATTAACAATTGCATCATCATCCCCACGAACAAAGGGATGATCGGGATATATAATGAGGACCGATGCAGCTGCCGGACCATAGTACCACTGGCGAGCGCACGCTCTCTTCATTCAGAATGTTTGTAATACTATCAAGTGCTTCCGACATTCTCAGTTTAAGTGCCGAACAGTTACAATATATTCCGAAGATTGTTTTACTGCAAAAGTGCGGATATTTCGTAGAGCATTTGTGGGAAAAACTGCCGGAGCATATCAAGACGGATCCGGAGGTTCAGACATATCGTCGCTGCCTCGAACACTACAATCGGCCGTGGATGCGAACGCATATTGACGGTCCTGCACCGATGATCAGGGATTGCAGCGAATGTCGGCGAAAATAGGCTGAGGTTAAAAGTGCGAATAAGTGATAGACATTGAAAAAATGGAGAGCGCACCGCAAAATCATGCAGAGTGTCATGAGAAGGGGTGTTATAAGACTGCCGAGAGATGGTATAGACATCTCGAGGTATGCTGTCACAATGAAAAAAAAGATAACCCGTTTTGTAATAAACGTGAAGCGGTGACTTCAATTGTACAATATGTACGAAATCGCGAACTTGGTGTGCGAAAACTGCATACAAGACGTGTAGCCCAGTTCCTGGAAACGCATGAAGACATTGTAAGAGTGGCTGGTGATTTATCTAAATGCACCAGAACGTCTAAGCGACACAAGCGAGTCGCATGTTATCAACGTCGATACAAAAATTGTGTCGATTATTTCACTGTGGACAACTATGAATTTGGCTACATGGACATGCCTTCACCATCGGTGTCATGCAAAACACAATCATCCGAAAATGATTCTGACCAAGAAATGGAGGAGGAGTCAGATAGGAGAGAACCGTCATCATCATCATCATCATCGCCAGATTTTTTGTCGGCAGCCTATTTATCTTTTCTGTGATAAAATAGGTGTACAACATATGTGATATCAACGTGTTCTGAGAGAAAGAGTAGATATGTCTTCGCGGAAGGTGTAAACATGTCGATAGACAACTACTGAGCAGCCGCTATTTTTTGTTTCGTTGGAGATCATCTTTCGGAAATAATTGCATCATTGCATGAACAAAGGGATGACCGGGATATATAATGAGGACCGATGTCACTGCCGGGTCATAGTACGGTGACATAC
>NW_028191059.1:0-36107 GCF_048542155.1 Nylanderia fulva | reverse complement strand
TTATGCACTTTAATTCACCGTTTCACGCACAATCCGGCTCAAAGGGGACCATGTTCGGAGCTCGATATAAAAAAAACTAAAGAGAGGGCGCGGAAATTTCCCGGGGCCCCACTGGTGGGGAAAAAGGTGTCGGAATGGGGCGGAACAATAGGCGAGGCGGGGGAAATAAATCTTCGTGCTTTGTAACGGTCAATGGTTTTTTATTCCGCACCAAAAAAAACCAAAAATGCAAAAAAACAAAATTTTTTACAAAAAGACAGCAAAAATAATATACGATGACTTGAAAACTTATTGTTTGTTTACGACACTGAGAACGACACAGCACACGTGTGTCGTTCGAAAGGATTATCCAAAAAAGTCCTTTTTTTCCCTCGTCCCCTGGGGAAAGGGGGTGACGGGACGACCCCGTAGCCCGATACCCGATCTATGGGGAAAAATCAATATGATCGCTATAAATAGCTGTTCCGATTTTACGCCTGATTTAGGGGAGGAGCGTGCATGTCTTTTCCCCCACGCCCCCACACCCACACTCGCACGAACAAAGTTTATCCGAGCTCAATATTATTACGCGAAAAAATTATCGGCTATTCTAGCTCTATGTTGGGGGAAAAATTTTATGGCGATTTCGATACAGTGATGGAAAGGAGGTTCCGGGAGTTTAAAAAGTAAAAAATATTTTTTAATTAAATTAAATTTAAATATTATTATTTAATTTTAAAATATTTTTTAATTTTAAAAAAAATAGATTATAAAAAATTTAATAAATAGTAATATTAATGTGCTGAATAATTAATTATTATTATTATTATATATTTTTTAAAATTTAAAATTAAAAATAATTTTTATAGTAAAATTTTATTTTATTAAAAACTTAACAAAAAAAATATTTTTTTTTAGAAAAGTGGATTTCCCTGGAGTTTTTGGGAGTACGATAAAAACATATTTAAAATTAGAACTCCTGCTATAAAATAAAAAAGAAATTATTTTTAAAGACAGATTTCCTCTTGCTTACAAGGGTTTGTCAAAAAATTATTTTTAGAGTTTTACGTCCCCCCAGTAAAATACAGATCAAAAATATTTAGTTTTCTTTTTTAAGCGATAAAATAAAAATATATAGAAGATTCCTTTTTAGGCGAGCAGCATATTTTAAAAAAAATTTTTTATTAACCCCATTAGAGTTAGGGTAACTTCAGCTGTAACGAAATTAAATTAAAAATGTCACAAAAGAGTTAAAATGAGAATGCGTTGGTTACAAAAAAAAAGTTTAGGAAATTAATAAAATTTAGATTTTATTACATTTTAAAACGTTTGCAATTTTTTATTTCTGTTTTTGTGTTACATAAATATGGATTATGAATAACGTTATTATTAGATTTGGGGTTGAGAATGAAGAAAAATGAAACACATAAATAATGGCAGAATATGAAGTGAATAGGGGTGAGAAAAAAAAGAGAATTATTTGAATTATTAGTTTTAAAATATGTAACACAAATAATTTTTTAAATAAAAATTGCAAAATCAAATTTTGTACGAAACCAGAAAAGTTTTTTTATTAAAATTTTTAAAAAAAAATTTAAAAAATTTAATAACCCTTTTTAAAAGAAAAACTTTTTTAAAAAAAAACGTGTCACAATACAAAATTTTTGGGTATTTAAATGCATTCCATTTTTTAAATGCGGTTTTAAAAACAAGGGTTTTTCCCTCGACAAAATTTTTTAAAAAACAAATACAAATTAATACAAAATTTGTAATTATAGCGAGATTTTTGTATTTACATGAAAATTTTTTGAACAAATAAAAACAAAATCATCTAAAAAAAATTTTTGATAGAAAGACAATGTTTAAAGTAGCATAATTGAAAGCTTCAAAAGAAGAAAAAGGTTGAAATTTGGTTTTTTTGACTTTCAATATAGAAAGCTTTTTATAAATGAAAATATCGCATTTAAAATTGTTTTAGTTAAAAAAAAATTGTTTAAAGAAGATCTTTAAAAATTTAATTTCTTTTATTAATGCCTTTAAAAAAGAAACTGAAATAATTTTAAACAAATCTTTTTTTCTAAATAAAAATAAAAAATTATTAATTTTGAATATTTATAACAAAACTATTTTAATTATATAAATGCAAAGAAACAAAACTAAAAGCACCCATTACATAAATTATTTTTCTTTATATAACAAGGGGAATTATATTTATAAGCATTTTTTATACACATAAATGTATTTAAAGAACATATTAAGTCTTTTGGATTTAACACGCTTGTAATACTTAAACTTTCAAAATGGGGAATGCATGCAAAAAAACAAAAAAATATTTGTAATTGGAGAAGAAAACAAACAAAGTGGGTATTTTAAACTAAAAAAAGTTTAGAATTTGTATTATTTAAAATTTTTAGACAAAATTTAAACTTTCAAAGTCAAGAAAGGGAAAAGAAACCTTTTTTCTTTCCCCCATCGGAATCAATATCTTGTTTTTGAAAAGTTTGTCATAATTTACGTAGTATTTCTAGTTTTTCTTTTGTCTCTTTTTTTTTTTTCCTTTATCATTTTAAATGTGAAAAATAAACGACTTAATATTTAAAATATAGAGAAAAAAACGACTTGTAACTATTTTAAACTTCAACAATCAGGAAGGCATGCAAAACGAACAAAAGTGAAATATTGTAACTTGTTTCACTTATAGATTTTTTTTTGTTGCTTCTGACTCAAAATTTATTGTTTTTTTTTTCATTATTTTTTTTTGTTTTTAATGAGTTTTCCTGAACTTTGCATATTTTCAGGTTTCACTATCATAAAAAATAGCCTTACTTTTTTAATTTCATCTTCGAATTCCCTTTTTTTTCGTTTTGCACCGATTTTTGTTTGTTAACGATGCATTTTACGTTTTAAAAAATTTTTTAAAAAAGTTTTCCTTTGCACACTGCTTTGTACAAATTTAATTTCTTTTGGGAACAGAAGGGGCCAATTTTTTTTTTACAAAATTTTTTCAGGGGCCCCAAAAAAGGAAAATTGCCCATAAAAAAAAAACGGTACCCCAACCCCAAGAAGTTGCCCCCCAGGGGGACGGACCGACGGGGGACCATAAACAAAATTTGGGAAAAAATAAAAGAAAAAAAAAAACAAAGTAAAAAAACCCAAATTTGCAAATTTTTTTGTTTTACTTATTTTGTAAGTTTTTTTTTCTTCTTTTGGAGGTTTAAAAGCTGTGTTTTTTTTTTAAAATTTTTGGGAATTTTGATGTAACAAAACTGTAAAAAAAAAGAATTTTACTTTGAAAAAAAAAACAAAACCAAAATGCGCAAAAAGAAAAAAATCGTTTAAAATTTAAATGTTTTACTTTAGGTTAGGTTAAGGTTTCTTCGGCTTTTGTCGATACAGTGATTTTGCACGGACGGCCCCCGAAGTTACAAAATGACTAGTGGACAGGTTTAAAACCCGCACCCGGGTCAGCAAAAAAACCGCACTCGGTCAGTATAAAAACTACGCGCTCCAACAGTGCTTAGAAAACAAAAAGTTCTAGCCACTAAAAACGGGCGAGTGAACTAAATTTTAAATTTGTAATTTTAGTGTTTTTCTCCCCCATTTTCTCCTTGATCTCGTTCGACGAAGAATTCTCCTCCAAGCGACGCGTACCCCTTTGTTGAGCAATCTCAAAACGGGCCGCTGCGGGAGACGTCCTTCGCAGCGGTGATTCCCCCAACGCCGTTTGCAAGACCCCGCTGTCGGAGTGTCTGGATTTTTTTCTTGGTCGCGCTGGTCGTGCTCGAAGCGGAGCCTGAATGGGTTACCCTGGAGAATAAACCAAAGAAAAAAATCAACAACGTCGTCTTTGAGTCCCCAAAATTTTTCCAAAACTTTTTTACGAGGGACGTATTCGGCTTTCGGTTGGGATAAAATTTCCCATTTCCCTTTATTGTTATTTCTTATTCAATACCTTTAAAAGGTCTTTGTTTCCCCAAATACGAGTACAATCTTTCAGGGGTTCGGCGGTGAACGACTCGTTGTCCAACTATACAAAAAACACGAAAAGGGGTCCGTTATTTTACGCTTCGCCCTACGTTTTTTTTTTTTTCCCCCCCCCCCCCGGGGGCGAGCCCCCAAAATGTTTACGGGGATCCATTTTCGCAATATTTGTAAAAAAAACCCGTTTGAACGCAAAACGTGTTCATCGCGAACCCGTGTGAAAGAAAATTGTCCGTATTTTGGGGGAAACGGAAAAAAAACCTTATTAAAAGGATTTAAAATAGAAATCAAATAAGGGGGGGAAAATGGGAAATTTGAAAAACCGATATCCGCCGGACAGTTGGAATTGAATAAAAAGCGACGTTTGGGTAAAAAACCCAACGCTTACAACGCGATTTCGAAAATTTCATAGAAACCAGACCAGTTGTGGAAAATTGGAATGTTTTAAAACCCAGGGGAAAACCAATATTTTTATGATATCCCGCAACCCCAAAATAAAAAAAATTTTAATTAAATATAAATTTAAAAAAGGGGAAAAAGAAAGGCTTTAAAGAGAAGGGGGGAGGGGAAATTTTAACAAAATAAGTTTTTTTGTGGGTCCGTGCCAACACTACTTTTAGGTGTTCCCAAAGACAAAATTTGAAATTTCTTCTTGGTTTTTAAAAAAACCCCCTAACCCCTAGGAAATAAAAAATAAATCGAAAAAAAAAATTTTGACCGAAAGCGCAAATCGGGAATAACACGAACCCGCTGCCGGAAAAATTCTTCCAATGAAGTATTTAGATTTTTGTTTATTTTTTTAAAATTTTAACCCCCTATCCCGGGCGTTTCTTAAAAATAAGTTTTTTCGCTGGTAAAAAATTAAATTTTTAAATGCAAAAAAGGGTTTTAAAAGCCAAAGGGGGAATGCGCTTTCAACGAAAAAAAATTTTCGAAATTTAATATAAAAATTTTAATTTTTAATAACATAATTTGTTTATTTTAAAAGGGGTTTGCCACACAGCCCCCAAAAATGTATTTTTTATAAAAATTTTTTATAAACATTAAAAAAGGAAAAATTTTTGAAAAGAAATTTCCCAAAATTTTTTTTTTTCAATTTAAAACCTCTGTCTTTTTTACGCTTTCCGCATTTTGGACCATTTTGGGAAATGGTACCAAAATGTTGCAAATTTTTTGGGGAAAAGGGTTGGGTTTTTTTTTAATTTTTTTTTTTTTTTTTTACAAAAGGGGGGTATTTAACTTTTTAAATTTTTAAACAAGGTTCAAATTTGCAAATTTTTTGGGTGGAAACTTTTTTTTTAATGTTAAACCCCCCCCAAAGCCCCCAAACCAGGCATACCAGCGCACGGATTTAACCAATTTTTCAGTTTGTACCAAAATTTAAAAATTTTTTTTGGGGAAAAAATCTGGTTTTTTTAAGTTTACCCCTCCCCCCAAAACCCCCCAACCACGCAATTTTTTTTGGAAAAATTTTTTTAAAAATTGGTACCTTTCCCCCGGTTTGTGAGTTTTTTTTTATCAAAAAATGTTAAACAAATTTATTTAAAATTTTTATTTTAATTAATATTGAGGGGGAGGGGGGAAAGGAGGGGGAGAAAAAAAAAAAAAAAAAAGAGGGGGATTTAATTTTAATCTAAAATTATAAACCCCGCCGTTGGTTGTCTGTCGGGGCCCAATATTCCCATTTTGGACATTTTAAAATTGGAAAATGTTGAATTTGGGGGGTGGTTGGTGGGGGTTTTTTTTTTAACCAAAAGGGGAAAGGGAGTTTTGCGAAAAAAATTTTTTTTGCAAATTTTGAACACAGGTTTTTCCCCCCAAAAAAGGAAAAATTTTTGGAGAAGGGGACGATGGGGTTTTTTTAGGAACACACCCCAAATAAAAAAAAAAAGCGATGGATTTAGGAAAACAATTTTTCACGAAAGTTCCAAAATTTGAAAATTTTTTGGGTTTTATTTTTTAAGTTCGCCCACCAAGCTCTCCCGCGCCCCCAAAAGGCCCTTTTTTTACGAACCCGGGGTCAAAATGTTGCAAACCCTTTTTTGGAGATGGCCCCGAATGGGTTTTTTTTTTTCAAGTGTCACCCCCCCACCAGCCCCAAAACCCCGGGGTTTTCGCATTTATTTGAAATTTTCACGTTTACCAAATGTTGAAAATTTTTCTGCAAATTGGGTTTTTTTTTTGTTTAGTTTCCCCCAAACCCAACCCCCCCCAAAATCGAATTTTTCGTTTTTTAAAATTTACCTGTTCTTTTTTGAAGGGGAGATGGGTTTTTAAATTTTACACCCCACCCACCATTTATCCCGCGCGTGCGCTTTTTGGCCTTTTTTACCAAATTGGTCGTTCTTTTTTTTAGGCGGGATTTTTAAAGTTTACCCCCACCCCCGCACACCCCCCATTCCCCAAATTTTTTCCCCCGCTTTTCAAAATTTTGCCCAATTTTTTTGGGGGGGCCTCTGATTGTAACAAATTTTATACCTTTTCACCACCCCCAGAAAATGCACCCAATCTTTTACGCTTTTATTGGTCCCCAAAAGTAATTTTTTAAAATAAATTTTTAAATTTTGTTTCAAAAAATTAAACATTTTGGCTAATTTTAAAAGCATCAAATTTTTTTATTTACACGAATTTTTGCACAAAATCCCTACTTTTCCAAAATTTTTTTTTAAAATTTTTCTTTTTGCCCCCTCAATTGCATGCAAATGGTCAGGGGGGGGGGGGAAGGGGGGGAAAAAAACAAAATTTTTCCCCCCAAAAATTTTTTTTCCCCAAAAAAAAAATTTGGGGTTTTTAAACTTGTGGAACGCATGTTTGGGGGTGGGTCTTTTAAAAAAAACCCAAAAGGCTTTTCAAAAAATTTTGAACTTTTGGGACTAATTTGGGGGGTTCCCAAAACATTTTTTCCTTAAAAAACCCCCGTGCCTAAAAAATTTTGGGTACCAAAAAAAAATTTTCAAAATTGGATTTTTGGGGGTGGGGGTAGGAAAAAGCCAAAAAATTTTAAAAACCCCAACCCATACAAAAAAAAAAAAGAAAAAAGGGTTCTTAAAGAAAGAGGGGGGAAGTAAGGGAAGAGGACCCCTTTTCCCCTTGAAAAAGGGGGGGCCCGGGGTTTGAGTGGAAAGAAGAAAGCGTTTGTTTAAAAAAAGCTTTATCTGGGAGAAAGAAAAAAACCCCCCTATGTATAAAAAAAAAAAATTTAAAATTTATTTTTTTAATTTTTGGTAAAAACCAAATTTTTTTTAAAAAAAAAAAAAATTTTTTTTTTTTTAAAAAGATTTAAAAATTTTTGGGACCCCCCCCAAACCCCCCATAAAACTCTTTCCCCCCCCCCCCCGGTCCCCTACTTTAATTAAGCCCTTTCATGGTCGGATTTTCCCCTTGGGCCCAATTTTCAAAATGGTAAAAGTTGAAATTTTTGGGGGTGGGGGGGGGGTTTTTTTTTTTTTTTTTTTTTTTTTGGGGGGTTTGTTTCTTTTTTGTTTGTGGATAAAATTTTTCAAGGGGGGAATGCGACGATGGGGTTTTTTAAAAGTGGAACCCACCCCACCACCACCCCGCATTACCCCCGATCGCTTTATGGACCTTTTCACGAAATTTTAGTACCAAAAATGTTGAAATTTTCTGAGAAAAATTGCCCCTTTTTGTTTATTGTTTTTTTAAAGTTTTTACGCCTTAAAACCCCAACCCCCCCCCCCAAAAAACGGAAAAAAACGGGTAAATTTTAGAACCCCCCCCCCAAAAAATTTTTTAAAAAAAACCAAAAAAAGGCAAATTTTGTAGATTACATGGAAGGTAATATCCCCCACCCACGCAAACACATTAACAATTTTTTCGAATTTTTGACCAAAGGGGGATTACAGAAACAAAACCCCCCAAACCACCCACACCAACAACCAAAACGGCACACCCAAAAAATAATTTTAAAAAAATTTTCCCCGGGGAACAACAAAAAACCAAATTAACTACAAGAAATTTTAAAAATACATTTAAAACACCCAAACCCCAAAAACAATGGAACAAAAACCCAAACCAAAGCCCAAAGAGACGAAAAAAGAATATTTCAACAGCAAAAAAAAAATTTTGAAGAGAAAGAGAGAGGGGAAAAAGGGGAGGAGGAACAAGAAAAGAGGGAGGAGAGAGAGGGAAAAAAAGGGAAAAGGGAAAGACAAAAGAGAGCATGTGCCTTTAAGAAAGAGAGAAAGGGGAGGAGAGAGAAAAGAGAAAAAAGCGTGTTTTTAGAGAGAGGAGAGAGAGAGGGGAGAGATCGTTGTCTTAAAGAAAAGAGGAAAGGGAGAGAGAGAGGAGAAGAGAGAGAGGGGGTTGTCTTAAAAAAAGAGGGGGAAGAGAGGAAGAAAGGAGAGGGTCCCTTATGAAAAGTTTATGAAATACTAAAAATATTCAGTAAAAATTTATTGCGAATACTGGCAGTATTTTTTTGGGGGGAAAAGGTACTACCAGTATTTCAGAAATAGGTATACTGGTTACCGGGCAGAAAAATTACTAAAAATAGGGCGTATATTTTGGCAAAAGTATTTGCCAGTATTTGGAGTGGGTAATACGAATTATGGCAATTTTTATTAATACTTAATTTTAAAAGTATGGCAGGCCCCCCAGAAATAAATGCTGTATTTATAGTAATTTAATATTATTTAATACATAAAAAACAGTTTAAAATTTATTAAAATTTTTTATAATAAATATAAAAAATTAAAATTTTTGAAAAAAAAAAGTACATTTCAAAACGAAAGTAAATTAAAACCCAAACCAAAAGAAAATTTAAATTATATAAAGAATGAAAAATTGAAGTAAAAGTTATATTTCAAAAACTTACAAAAAAATATCCAAAAAGAAAATTAAAAATAGAAAAAAAAAATTGAAATTTAAAATTTAATTTCAGAACGTTATAAGTATAAAAAAATCAAATCTGTTTTTAAGAAAATTAAAAATTAGAAAAAAAAAATTAAAAAAATATAAGATATTGATATATTTTTTACATTTTAGGTCACGCTCTTATGCAGAATCTTCCCTTTTTTATCTGTTTTATTGAATAACGAGGCCCCATGATATTTTTTTTATTTTTTTTAGCCTAATTTGATTTTTTATTAATTTATTTTTAGTTTTTAAAAATTTGCTTTTGCAGCCTTTTTTTAAGGGCCCCTTTGTAGGACAATAAAATTCCCTTTTAGAATGTTTCTGTGGAAATTAACATTTTTTATAAAAAAAAAGTGTTTTTGGAGAATAAGAGAAATTAAAATTTTTTTTTGTAAAATTAGTATATAGCAATATCTTACCTCCTGGTTTTTTCACAGGAGGTTTCAGTCTGGTTGGCCTTCAATTTTCGCGGAGTTAGTTTCCTCGAGAGAAACCCATTATTCAGTCATACTAAAATTGGCCCATTCCCATCTGGAAAAACTAGACCATCCAAAGCGTGAATAAAGATGTTTGTGGACGAGTCTTTTTAATTGTTTTTTGTCTTGTCTCCGCAAAATGTGAGACTTCTTAAAAAAAAATAAAGAAAATAATTAAAAAGATATAATATTTATAAAGTATATACATTTTAAAGCATAAAATAGACGTAAAATACATTTTTTATCTAATTTTTTGATATATATTTAATTTTAAAAAAAGATCTTTTCAAATTTATAAAAAAATTAAAGTGTCACGAAAAAATTTTGCTATTTACTTAAATTGATGGTTTGCCTAAAAAATTCTCGGGTTTGTTTATGAGCAAATTTAAAATATCTGCGCGGGTAAATTTTGGAAAATAAAGTACAAAATTTGGTCAAGCTTTTATAATCATTTATAAGCCCATGGAAATTTGTCTAAATCAGGGAAAAATCCAATAACCCAGTATGTTGTTAATTTTTTACTCTTCAAGTTCTTAAAAAAAACCTAGTGGTATATCAAGTTTTTTCTGTTTCGATTTTGCAGTAAATTTATTTTACCCCAAAGATATAGTAGTAGGAATTAGGTAAGGTTTTAAAAGCAAAAAGCAAAAATCAAAAAAAATGAAAACTATTTTGGGATATTTGTGTTATAAAAAAAAGTATCCAATTGGTTTAATAAAAAAATCTATCAATAATGATAAAAAAAATTATTTTAAAGCAAGCTTAGGAAAAAAATTTTTTTCGATTTTGTTTATCGGTCCCAAATTAAAAAATGTAACAAAAAATAAAAAAATTTCGGTTTATATTGCCTTATTGTATTAAATTTTTTTAGCATTTCAGGGCAAAAAAAAATCCTGGTAACTCATTTCCTTTTTTTAAATATTTGCTTTTCTGTTTAAATTTTTAAAAAGAAAATTGTGGTTTTTTTCATTTTCCTTAAAAAATTTTAAATATATTAATTTTAACAATTTTAAAAATTTTTTTTGATTAATAGCCGATTATTCTTGAAAAATTTAAAAAACTTTTCAGGGGAAATTTCTAATAAATTTTTAATTAATATTTCTTTATATTTTAAAATACACATTACATCAGACATAGTCATAAAAACAAAAGAAAAAGAAAAAAGTTTATCATTGTAGAAAAGATTTTGTACTCACTTGGTTTAACAAACCCCGAAATACTTCCCCGATTGGACTAAAATTTTTTCCTTCGTTCTCTTTATTTAAAAACTTAGTTTAAAATTTTTTTTATTTTTTTAATGTTTCCTATTCTGTTTTTGTTACTACTTTGATCAGCTTTAATAGTAGAGAATCAATGCCCGCGAATTTTCCCTGTCTTTAAATAAAGAGATGAATGGCGTCATTTTGTAACAGAATAGTACCAAAAAATGGAAAGTAAGACAAAAGCTAAGCAGATTTACATCTCATAGGCCATTTACCCTTTGTTTTAAAGCCTTAAAGCTGAATCGCAATTTTTCTTCCCATTTTTTTTTTTCTTTGTAAAAAATTTATTAAAAGTTTGTTGGGTTTTTCCCATTTAAAATAGAACCGTCTTCGTTTCCTTTCCTTTCAATTTTTTTTAAAATCAATCGGAAATAAATACAAATCCTAAAGGGAAGGACATATGAAATTTTTTTACTTTCTTGAAAAAAGCAAGAATAAAGAGAAAGATATATGATTTTTTTGCAATCTAATTTAACATTAAAAGCTTTGCAAGGAAAAAAAAATTTTTTTTTCAAAAATACAAGACAAAATTAAAAATTTTCCCCAGATTTTTTTTTTAAAATCTCTTTAAAGTTTATTGGCGATGTAAACTTGCTTTTTCAATACTTGAGTTTTCAGTTTTTTTCCCTTTTTTAATGTTTATTTTGGTTTTTTAAAAAAAAAAAGAGAATAAATTTATGTTAAAATTCAAAAAACAAATCTTATACTAAATAAATAAAAAGAAAGCAGCATTTCTATACGATAACAAACAAGTGTACAGGTTTTAAACAAAATAAAAAAAAAAGAGATTTTAATTTATTGAATACTAATTGCAGGATATGACCTTTATCTTTGAGAGTTTAAAATCAAGCGGGGTTTGTTAGAGAGCCTGAGGGGTTTGGAAAGTTTCCGTTCCCCTTTTTCGGAAGGATTAGGCAGCCAAAAAAGTTTTAAATTTTTAGTGTTGGCACATATAGAAATACTAAAAAATTTTGAAAATTTTTTTTATGCTTAAATATATATTATAAAATTTAGGGGAGAGTGCGGGGTTTTTTTTCAAAAAAAAAACTTAAAGCAAATTTAGAACGTTATTATTATTTTTACGTATTTGTTAAGTCCGGTTTCATTAAAGTAGCTTAAAACCGTTTTAATTTACTTAATAAATATTTTTACAATAAAAATTTTTGATAGATAATTTGGAAAAAGATAAATTTTAGAAAAAATGTTTAAACATTTTAAAATAATTTCATATATAAACAATTACATAGGGGGTACACACATCCCGTTTGATACGTTGCGATTATCACAGCCCCGATCAAGCGGGTTAAAAAATCTCCCTCCCCTTCCCCACTTCACATATACGACACCAATGACTGAAAAAAAATTCAAAATATAAACCTTGTTTTTTGTAATAAAATTTTAATCAATAAATCTTCTTTTATGAAAATCTTAAAAAATTTTAGTACAAATTTCAAAACATTAATAATTTAAATTTTCAACGACAAAAAAAATTTTGAAGAATTAACAAATTAATTTTTATTTCATTTCAAGATGTTTTTACAAGACAAGAAAAGTTTAAAATTTTTGTGTATATAGTATATTTTTCCATTTATTTCAATTTTTTTCATTTAAAGTAAGTATATTAAGTAAAATTAAAAATATTGACGAATATATATTTGGAATTGGAACTTTAGCAATTCTTTTAGCTTTGAACATTAAACTGGAAGAATAAATATCGGGTCGTAGAAAGCCTCAAACTATTTTTTATTTTTAGTACGAAAAAAAAAGCATTTACACAAGGGATAATATACTATATATTACAATATTTTAGCTCATACAAGAAAGCGCTTTTCCCTTCAGTTATACATGCTAAGTTTATGTTAAATTATGTTAAAAACATTATTTCTTCCAAAAATCGCACCCCTTTTCAACCAAATCCTCCCAAGTAAATTTTTTTTCTTAATCATTTTTTCCTCATTTTTGGACATTTTATGTCCCCTGCTACGGGCCATCGAATGATCACCCCCGAGTTTTGGAGGGGGACTCAAAAATTATTTTGTATTTTTCCTTTTTTTAACCCCGCTTTTAAAGCCCATTGAACAGGTTTGTCCTTTATTAATAAATGCAGACGGACATTTCATTGACAAAATTTTTTTCCACAGCACTTTTATATTTGACAGATTTTGCACTTTTACTTTCAAATTCCACGAGGAATATCAAACCCCGGGAAAAAACCACAATTGATGCAAATTGTAAAAAGCGTGGTTGACAATAGAAATATCGCAATATGCGTACCCCTATAAAGCATACACGCGGTCACCCAGATGATAATCCTGTGGGGGCAATTGTTTTTTCATTTCAAGAAAATTCAGTCCGCCAGGATACTGAAAAAGCGTGGGGCATGCGTCCCATACGTAAAATAAAAGGCACACTCGGGGCCATGGGCAGCTTGACGCCACTTGTTTGCATTAGCAAAGTATACGAGCCCGAACGAGGCAAATTTTAAAAGTAATTCAAAATTTTTAATTTAAAAGTTTCTTTTAATTAAAAGAAAGTCCCCCGGGTCCATACAAAAAAACCTTTTAAGATTAAATTTTTATTCCCCCCAAAAATCTTGTCGCGACAGTATTCAGAATGGGTTAAAACATTAAAATTTTTAAGTTAAAATTGATACTAAATTTTATCAATGCGTT
This sequence comes from Nylanderia fulva, assembly GCF_048542155.1. NCBI lineage: Eukaryota > Metazoa > Arthropoda > Insecta > Hymenoptera > Formicidae > Nylanderia > Nylanderia fulva. The sequence continues at coordinate 22,862 of NW_028191059.1, read as the reverse complement.
GATGAATGATGATGTGGTTTTTTTTGATATTTTATTTTTTTTTTTAATAATTGGTTTTATCATTAGAAACTGGTCCAAAATAATAAGGAGATTTTTCAATATATCATTTTTAAAAATATTTGAAAATATCAGTTTTAAATAATGAAAAACATAAGGGAACAAAAAGTTATTTATTAAAATTTTTCAGAAAAAGAATAAAATATTTTAACATTATTAAAAAAGTATAAATAAAAATGAAAAAAAAAGGACGCGAAATAAACAGCTTTTAAATTACTTTTCAATTTTTAAATTTAACAATTTAAAAAAAAAATTTCATTTACAATTTTTACAAATATATTAGTTTATATAATTTTCATTTTTGGTCTTAATTTAAAACTTTTATAATAAAATAGGGATTTTTGGATTAGGTAAAAAATAGGTAAACATTTATTTAAAAAAGTAAAACAAATTAAAGAAACAGAATAAACGAAAAAATTCTCAAAAAACTTTTTTTTAAATTTTTCAATTAAAATAAAAAATTTTTATAATGATGTATTTTTCAGTTTTAGAAAAAGAAAAGAAAAATTTTAAATAATTTTATTTAAAAAAAAAAAATTTCAGATGCACTATGGAAAATTTATGAAAATTTGGACTGGGATCTTTGTGAAAGATATTTTTACAGTAGGGGAATTTAGAATGCTCTTTTAAAAATGAAGAGATTTGAACAGCAGAGCCTTGAAAAAAGGAAGAAAAATTTTATTCCCCAAAGCAAAAAAGTGAGATGACAGTAAGGAAGGAAAAGCCACAAATAGTGTTAATTTACACTGATTTGAAGATAGTAGCATTTTGATAAAGATGGCACTTTTTCGAAGACTTTGGATGATGAAGAATATTTTAAACAGAAAATTTTAACTATCAATTTAGTGGAAACCCTTTTTAAAAGGGGGTTTTGGGAATCAAGAGAGGAAAGTGATTATTAATTTTGACCTATGCTATGCGTTTTTGGCGTCGAATTGCCCTTCAATCTTTTAAAAATCTCATAGTTTACTTCCAGACAGGAAATTTAAAAATTACATTTATATTCAAAAATTTCCCAAGCCACCTAAATAATAACACTTTCTTTGCTTGGTTGCAAGAGTTTTTTAATTTTTTGAAAAAAAAAGTAATTTTTCAGTTTGTGGATGATAGTGTAAAGGAGATTTTAAAATCGCAGCAATGCTTTTTTATTCAAATTCATTTTCAAGACAATTTATTTTGGCTACTTCAAAAGATCGTAACATTCCCTTTAAAAGGATTTTAAGTGGTCAAAGCATGTTCACAGTGGCGGGGAAATATTAAAAAAATTAAAAAGAGGTTTTTTTAGAAAAAAATCTCAATTAAGTGGAATATGATGGAGTACAAATTTTTAAATCATCTAAAGTAAGTTTATGGCTATCCAGGTAGCTGTAAAATTTGCCTTTCAAGCTCGTAAAGAAAATGTTTTTCTTGCGGATTATGGGTTGGATTAAACCCGACTGATAATTTTTGAAAAACCCTTTGGAGGAATAAATAGCACATAATGAAGGATTTTGAGTATGTCGTTTCCCGGCTCTGAAGACAAAGAAAGTAAAGTTCACACTCATCCTAGTTTATTTTCAAACAAGAAAGCTTCAGAAAATTAAAAAAAATTTGGGTAAAAAAGGGTTTTTTGTCTGAATGAAGGAGAGGGTGTGAAGTGGTCTGGAAGAGCAAGGATTTTTCTGGTAATGGACAATTACGAACTCACGAAAAAAATGTGCAAGTTCCAAAAAATTATGCAAAGGGAAAAGGGTTTTTTTTTTAAAATTAAAAGGATGATTGTCCTTCTTGCTTCCCTTTTTTAAATAAAAAAAAATTTTTGGCCTATACATGCATTGATTTTTCTTTGGGGTTGTAAAAATTGGGGGGTTGGGGAAAAAAAGGGGAAAAAAAAAGAAGGGAAACCTTTTTTATTCGGATCGACATTAAATAAAACAAATTGGCCCCTCCTTTTTCTATTAAGCCACCAAGTGAAAATTTTAAAAAAAATTCGGTCCATTTCAGAAGTAAACTATGGAAAGCTTTGAATGGAAAAACTTTTATTATTACTCTTTTTTTCCGTGTTACATAAAGAGAAAGCCAAGAAAAAAAAATCGAGCATTGGTTCTTTTGTAGTAGGTACTATTTTTTACGTGAAAAAAATTTTTATGAGGATTTTTCCCATTGCAGAAAGGTATACGCGTTTTTTTTTAAATTAGAAGAGTATACAAACCCCCCAACTATGAAATTTAATATCATTATTTCCCCTCCAAAAAATGAAAACAGTTTGGAGCTCTGTGGGCTGTATTGTTTTTATAGAAAATAATGGTACATTAGCCCAAAAGTTTTGGAGTTCCAAGCGTACCCCGCAAATTTGTAAATTTTTTTAAGACTTCAAACCTTAAAGGGAAAAAAAGGGTGAAAAACTTTTCTTCAAATAATAAGGAATTTTTTTCCAAACCTTTGTACGAAGCATTTTACTTTTTGAAAGTTACATTAATAACTGGTAGCTATGGTGAGATATACGAATTGGTAAGCCTGTTATATTACGAACTTAATTTAAAAAGTGGTGGAAAAATTTTTAAAGGAAAAAAAAATCAGCAAAAAAATTGTTTTGTAGTTTTTTTACAAAAAATTTTTTTATGGGAAGGGGAAAGAACGCATGAAAAGAGTTAAATATTTTTTTAAAAAAAAACAGTAATCCATATCAATGTATTTAGTTTAAGACCTTTTAATCTAATGATGAAAGATTTTATTAGGTATTGCTTTCACTTAATAAATTTATATTTTGTTTAAAAAGCTCAATCAAGTCTCTCTAAAATTTTTTGTGCATTTGGAAAAGACCCTGAATGAGGTATTTTTTCCCAAATGATACAGTTTCAAATGCGTTTTGTTGAACACCCATGATAGGGAAAATTTTGCGTTAAACCCCTAAATTAATCTTGAAAAAAGACTAAGTAGAACCCCTTCAAAAAATTCCTAACAAATGATTTTAAATTTAAGGTTAAAACAAGTTTTTTTAAACAAAATATAATTTTTTTAGAAATATTTATGTTTGAGTTCTCTTTAATAAAATTTTAAAATATTTTAATCTTTAAAATTTTCAATTATTAAAATTTTGTCATTATATTTTAGTCAAGAAAAAATTTTGTTTCAGAAAAATTTGACCCTTTTTTTTTTTTAACCCTTTAAATTTTATCAAATTGAACAGCTGATAGATCAATCATTTTTCAGGTATAAATTTGGTTTATATTTTTAAATTTGGTTGTACAATATTATTCAAAGTAAATGTAGAAAAGGTTGGATTTAAAAACTTAAAAAAAGTAAAAAAGACAAAATCAGATTTCATTTTTCCCCCGTAGTTGAATCCCTTTTCAAGTACTTAAATACACACCAAGTAATGAATTACTAGAGAAAATATTTTTTTCCTTTGTATTTAGTCTGAGCTGAAATACGTATCCCTGTACTTGGAAATTTTTCCATTTCTAGAAAAATTGAAACTTGCACCAGTACTTAGATTTCCAAAATAAATTTCTAAAATTACAGATTACCCCAGGCCCGTGTTGAAATTAGAGCAAGAATGAAAAAACTAACACCCGTAAAAATTAAAAACTTCGTAATAAAAAATGCCAACCGTAATATTTCTATAAGGGGGTGTCTTAAGAGAAGAGAGAGAGGAGAACGGGGTCTTAAAAAAGAGAGAGAGAGAGGGGGAGAAAGTGGGGTGTTCTTTTTTTTAAAAAAGAAAAAAAGAGAGAAAAAAGGGGAAAAGAGGGAGAGAGAGAGAGAGAGAAAAAAGAAGAAGAAGAAAAAAGGGGAAAAAAAAAGAAAGAGGGAGGAGGAGAAGAGAGAAGGAGAGAGAAAAGGGGTTGGGGAAAAAAAGAAAAAAAAGAAGGGGAGAGAGGGGGGAAACGGGCGTAAGAAGAGAGAGGAAAAAAAAAAAGGGAGAAAAAAGGGAAAAAAGAGAGAAAAAAAAGAGAGGAGAGAGAGAGAAGAGAAGGAAAAAGGGGGGAAGGGGAGATATTAATTTTTTTAAATAATATATTCTATGTATTTTTTTGAAAACATAAGTAGTGAAACGTTTCAGTCTGGAATAAAAATTTTGAGGACAAAGCGGCACGGACGAATTTAAAAAGGCAAAGAGAAATGGGAAAATTTGAAACAGAAATAAAAAAATTTAAAAATAAAAATTAATTCAAAATTCTAAATTTTTAAAAAAATTTTTAATTAAATTTAAAAAAATTTTAGTGCTTGGGGGGGGTCGTATTTTATTAGAAGCACTAAAAGAATTTTAAAACAAAAAGGGTTAGAAAGAAGAATTAGAAATCAACAGGTAAAAAAAAAGAAGGAGAAAAAGAATATAAGAAACGGAAAAATATAATAATGATGGCAAGAAGAATAAGAAAAATAAGAAAAAAAAAAAAATGACATAAAAAATAAATTTTTTAATGATTTATTTTTGATTTTTTTTTATAATAATTTTTAAATCTATTTTTAAAGTACATATTATATGTAATTTTTTTGTTATATTTATCTATTTTTAAAAATATCTTATATTATCAAAATTAATATTAATTGAAGCGTGTCTTAAAGAAAAGAGGAGAGAAGAGAGGGGCGGTGTCTTAAAAAAAAGAGGGAGGGGAGAGAGAGAAATGTGTTTAAAAAAAAGAAGAGAGAGAGAGAGGGGGGGAGGAGAGGAGAGAGGAGAAAGTGTGTCTTAAAAAAAGAGGAGGGGGGGGAGAGACAGAGAGAGAGAGGAGAGAAAAAGAAGAAAGAGAGATGGAGGGAGGGGGGGGGGAGAGAGAGAAAAAAAGAAAGGGGAGAAAGGGAGGGGGAGGGGGAAGAAGAGGGGGAGGGGGGAAAGAAAGGGGGGAAAAAAAGAAAAAGGGGGGGGGAGGGAGAAGAGAAGAGAGAGAGAGAAAGAGAGGTGGTTTTGAGAGAGAGGGGGGGGAGAGGAGGAGAGGAGGGAGAGAACGGTGCGTGTGTGGGTTTTTTTAAAGAAAAAGAAAGATATTCAGAATATTTTTATATTTTTTTAAAATAATTAATACAAGCACTTTTTGCCCAAAAAATTTATTTTAGACGAATAGGTTAACAGAACTGTTGTGCTTTGGGCAAAAATGATACAGTTTTCATATTTATATAATTTTTAAATAGTATTCCCCGTCCCCGGCCCGTCTGCGCCACGGCCCCGTCCGCGTTCACGGCCCCCCCTCCCTGTCTTGCCCTCGAGCTTTTTTTTTGCTGTAAAAAGAATATAATAGATTTTTGTATTATAAGGGAATTAATCCAAAAAGAAAAATAGGGCACGGTTTAATAATAAAGAATAGAAAAAAATATTTATAAAAATGGAACTTACGGGTTTTAAATTCCTTCCATTTCTTTTTAAAAAAAGGGAGGCGTGGAAGTTTGAACACCCAGGTTGAATTTTCAAAAAGCCCCCCTGGTTTGGGGTTATTATTAACAGCCACTTTAGGTTGGTGGTGTTTGGCCAAACGCTCAGTTTCCGTTGCAACCCCGTAGTACCTTTTTGTTCAAAAATTATTTTTGGCATTAAAATCTTTGCTACCGTTATTTAAAAAAAAGATAAATTAATAGATTATCATTTTTTCTCTCCCTTTTTTTTAACACACACAAACAAAATGTCATCTTTTTTTCTCTTTTCTTTTTAATATCCCTCCCCCCTCTCTCCCCCTCCTCCTTTCCCCACTTTTTCTCTTTTTTAAAACAAAGTCTCTCTCTCCCTTTTTCCTCTCTTCCTAAAACACTCTTCTCTTTAAGACACAAGCCCTTTTCTCTTTCTTCTTTAAAACAAACGCTCTTTCTCCTTTTTTCTCTCTCTCTAAAACATGCGTCTTCCTTTTCTTCTTTTTAAAACACACGTCTCTTCCCCTTTTTCTCTCCCTCTTTCTTTCTTTTTGACACACGTCTTCTCTTTTCTTTAAACCCCGCTTCTCTCTCTCCCTCTCTCTAGAATTTAAAAAATACACTTATGTGATTTGAAAGCATGCATTTTCGGCTTCTTTAGACATCTTTTTTTTAAACCCTTTTGTGTACATTTATTTAAAAAAGTTTTAAAAGGAAAAAAGTTTTTATAAAAAAAGAATATTGAATTTAAATTTATTGGTCGGATACAAATTAAAGGTTTTTTTAACGAATTTCACATAACACAAAAAAGTACCAAATTTTTTTAAATCTTTTTGGTGTGATTTGAAATTCACTTTTTAAAGGGGTTCCGTTTTTTTTTTTGGTCATTTTAAAAAATGATTTTTAAAATTGCTGGTTTTTATATTTTAAAATTTCGTTTAAAGTTAAGGTGATCAAATAAAATAGGGGAAAAATTTTAAAAAATAAAAATTAGTACAACAAAAAAGGAGTGAAGGCGTAAAAATTCGAGAAAGGAGTGGAGGGGGAAAAGGGAAAAAAGTTGTGATAAAAAGAAGTTAAAACGTTGAAGAGGAAGAATGAAGAGATAAAAGAGAGAGAAGAGGGAAAAGGGCGGTTTTGATATTTTATTTAAGGATTTGTAATAAATTTTTTTTTTTAAAATATTTTAATTATTTTAAATAAACACTTTTATAAATTTTTCGTATAAAAAAAAAATTTTTTTCAAGTTTTTAAAATTCCCAATTATTTTAAAAATTATAAAAAAATTTTATAAAAATTTAAATATAAAAAATATATATATAATATAAAAATAAAAAATATTTTAAAATTAATAAAAAGGCGCTGTGCCCCCTGAAAAAAACCCTGCTGCGGGGCCTGAAAAAAAAGGTTTGCTTGCGCCTTAAAAAAAGACAAACGGGTTGGCCTAAAAAAAAGGGTTTGCGGGGCGTCTGAAAAAAAGGCTGCAGGCGCCATATAAAAGTTTGGCGTTGTGTTTAACAAAAAAATTTAAATATAAAACAAAATAACCCACGAAAAAGAAAAAGCAAATCAAAAAAATCGATGAATTAATAAAAAATAATTCGGGGTTTTCAGACAGCAGAAAAGTTTTATTTTTATTTTTTGGCGCCCTTCGGGACGCCTCTCGCTCAGTAAATCACCACACATTTCACTCTCACCGCGCGCGAAAAAAAAGGGAAAAACTCCGCTTTAATGGGGAAATGAATTTAAATGGGGAACCAATACACGAAAAAAAGAAAAAACAAATAGTTTTTTTCGTAATGAAAAAGAAGCTGGGGGTCTCGGAAAACGTCCGCACGTTTGCAAACCGCTAGACCAAAACGTCAGTTTTTCCGGGGAAAACGAAGAAACCCTTTTTTTTTAAACAACAACCCCTTTGGACAAACGATCTCCGGGGGCGTAAAGATTTGACCCCGCAAAAAAGTATAAAACCCGTTAAAAAGGTAGACCCGGGGGGCCCGTAAAAAGGTGGCGCAACACTGCCCCCCTTTCTTAAAAATTGTGCCCCGAAAATTTCCCTCACGGAGTTAAAGACCTGGGACTCTTGACGCTGTATCAGGGCCCCAACGTACTCCCGTCCCCCTTAGTGTTTGCTACAGGTTACCAACAAAACCCCCGGGGCCCCTCTCTTTCGCGTTTTACACGGGCCGGGACAAAACCCCGGGCTCCCCCTTAGCTGCTGTAGGGGGTTACCGAGCTTCCCCCCCTCCTCCTCTCCGTACTGGGAAATTTTTTTTTTTTGAAAAAAAAATTGGCCGTTTTTTCCTTAACATCGATTTAAATAGAAGAATCCCGCTGCCCTTCGGGGTTTTCAATACTGGGCCGTCTCCCAAAAAGGAAAAAGAAAGGGGTCCATGAACTTCAACAAAGGGGGGGAAAATACTTCCGTGGCCCCAAGGCCTCGTAAACACCCTAAGTCTCTGTCCCCGGCTTTGCCTTAAGTTCGGGGGAAAACCACGGATAAAAAAACCACGAGAGGGAAGTCTTCAACGTGATGAACCAAATAACCAAAATTTCTAAGGAGAGGGGTTCTTCTAAATTGAAAGGAGCCTTTTGGCCCCGAAGAAATTGGTCGCGGGGAACTTTCCTCAGAGAATTCTTCGTAAAAAAAACTCGGGGAAACCCTCTTCAAAAAATTTTAACTAGAAAAGAAACATTCCTTACCCCAGAATAAATTCCCCCAAATTAAAAAAAATGCATTTTAAAAATATACACAAAAATACAACTCTTCAATTCCTACAATCTTTATTTGATTTTTTTTTACTATTTCAAATTAACAATAAATTTTCAAATCAAAAAGGGAAGAAAATCTTCTGCTTTCCCAAAATTTTCTTCCGATTCGGGTGTTTTCTGAACCCGTAAAACCCCACATCGTTAAATTTTTCTTTACAAAGAAAAAGGTTTCCTTCAACACTCCCCAATAAAATAAAGATAAACAAAATGGAGGGTCGGGGGGGGGTTTTTTGTAAAAATTTAAATTTTTTCCCCAAAAAATTCAACTATCTCATTTTTTTGCCTCGGGGACATTAAAAAACGCAAATCCCCGGGGCTTCCCGCAAGCCCAACATTCTTCTTTTTGGGGCCCAAAAAAGTTTTTTCGCTTGCGTTCCCCCTTTCGATTAAAAACCGTTCGCTTTTTTTTTTTTGGGGAATCGGTTCGCGGCGTCGCCCCTTTCTCCCCTTTTTTTGAAAATTTTTGACTTTTTTTTCCCCGTAATTTTCCTTTATTACAAAAATGGTCTTTTTTTCTTAAAAAAAACTACCCCCCTAAATTAATTTTTAGGCCCTTAGCTCTTTCTATACCCAAATTTTAAGGGAGAAATTTCCCCCCTCCAGTTAAAGGGGTTTCTTTTGAAAAAACCCGTCTTTTAAAGGCCAAACAATTGCCGGGGCTAATTTTTTACGGGGAAACCGCATAGGGGACTTTCGGGGTAAGCCAGACGCGCCCGCCCCTCTAAATTTCCCGGGCTCCAAAGGAAGCAAACCTCTCCATATTTTTTTTTTCCCCCGGTGTCGAAAAAAAGATATAAAAATTTTCGTCAATTTTCCGTCTTCAAAAAAAAAACTCAAAAATTTTTGTTTTTAAATTTCCCGCAATTTTAATTTTTAAAAAAATTCTCAAACCTTTTTTCAAAAAGGGACCGGTTTTTCCCCTTTAAAAATTTTTGCAGCGGGGAGTAATCTTTTTTTTTTCTCATTCCCAATTATTGCAAGGCTATAAAAAAAAAGTGGGGGGGGAGAACCCCCCGCAGCGGAACCCTTCCACCCAATTTTATCGGGTTTCCCTTTTTTAAAGCCCTTTTTCGCAGCGAAAGTAAAGGGTCGTCTCCCCCGCGTTTTCGCGGCATCGGGACTCGGGGTACCCCGCGCAAGCAAAATTCCGGGGTCGTGTACCCCCAGAAGCTCTTATATTAGAAAGATTAGCGGGTTATTTTGTGCGGGGGAATCCTAAATTTCGAGGGGTGCGGGCTGTTGGGCCCTTCCCCCAAGGGGAAAAAAGAGTCTCAAAGCGAGCTTGCTAAATTTCTCGTTGGGCCCCCCGCATTTCTGAAAGTTCTCGCAGTCGGTCTGAAAACGACCCTTTGTCTACTCCTTCATCGTTTTGCGGGCCCCCGGGGTCGTTTTTCGGCGAATTTTGAGTCGTCATTTTGGCTTTCTCCCCCCCAAGGAAGATGCGATTCTTTTGGGGTTTTGATCCCGGAGACCCCAAAAATGTTGGGTTCCCCGGGGGGCCTCCGCTCATTTCCTCCCCAAAAGGGGGGCACTTCCCCCCACTCGGGCGCGAAAAAAAAAGCCCACTCCATAATGGGGAAAATTTGCCCTTTAATATGAAAAAACCCAAATACACGAAAAAAGGGAATAAAAACAAATAGTGTTCGTATGCAAAGAAGCTCCGGTCTCGGAAAACGCCGCAACGATGCGACCGCTAAAAACCAAAACTGTCATGTCTCCGAAACAGAAAAGACCCTTAGTTGTTTAAAAACAACCCCCTTTGGACGGACGATTTTCCCGGAGGCAAAAGGGGTTAAAATCCCGCAAAAAGTATCCCCCCTTACAAAGATTGATCCGGGGGGTTAACCGGGGGCCCGCAACAATATAATAGATAAATAAAAATAATTATTAGGGCAAATATTTATAATTCCCAAACCGTACAAGCTGTATAGGGGTACGACGCCAGTTTAAGTATCCCTCAAAAGAGAAAAGGGGGAAAAAATTTTTATAAAAAAATTAGTCGCAAAAGCAACTTTTAAACGCCCAAATGGAAAAATTAAGTTCGGAGGAAATCTAAAACGATTGAACTCAAAAAAATTTAAATCACAGAGGGTAAATAAAATGAGACAAAAAGGTCTCAACGACTCGAAGCTAATGCCCCAAAGAAATTATAAAGCAGAGGGCCAAAAAAAATAATGACGCAAGGTCTAAACGACTCGAACCCTGATGCCCAAAGACATCCTCGGGGAAGGAAACCAAGCTAACAATTAAATCCTCTTTTAATTCGCAAATTTCCAAGGACAATGAAAAAAATGTGTCGTTCAAAACATTGGCCAAATAATATAGAAGGGGCCAATTTTGCAAATCTTTTAAATTTTTGGAATTTTGGAAAAACCAAAAGGGGGGAAAATTTACAAATTGTTGTAAAAAAGGGAAGCTTTACATTAATTCAATAAATTGTCCTGTTTTTATTAAAAAAAATACTTTGGGAAATGATTATGCATCAAAAAAAATTTCCCAAAATTTCGTTTCATATAATAGCGCATTAGCAGGGCTTCATGGGTCCCCCCGGGAAATTTTAGAAATCCATTGGGGGTTTGTGAAAAAATGCCCTTTATTGTTTGAAGTTCATGGGCAATATCATCATTTGACTTCGACAAAAATCGCCCAGCTTGGGAAAGCCCCGCGCTTTGCGCAGCTTTTTTCTTTTTAGATATAGAAAAAGCTTTAAATCATAAATAAATAAAAAGCTAATAAAGGGTTTTTGTTTTTGAAAAAATTTAAAAATTTGGGTAAATTTTTTATGGTTCTTTGAAATTTTTTTGGGGAAAGGGACTTTCAAAGTGTTTCGTAAAGGAAAAAGATTTTAATCCGATAGGAAATTTAAAAATAAAAAATTTAAATGTTTTTTTTTTTGGGGGAAAAAACCCCCAAACCATTTCAAAAAAAATTTAATTTTCCCCAAGAAATTTGAAATAGCGGGGGGGGGTTTTTAAAGGGTAGTTTGGTGGGCCCCCTTTGAAAGGGGACTTTCAAATTTTTAAAATAAAAATTAAAAAATGTTCAAAAAATATAAAATTTGGGAAAAAAGGGGTGACCCAATTTTGTTATCCTTTGTTATATCCTATGGAAAACGATGGAGGGCATTCAAAAATGAAATTTTTATAATTCAAAAATATTCGGGTTTTTTTTTTAAATACTAAAATTTATTATTATGCTCATCTGCTGGCACCAAGAGCCAATTTACCCCTTTAAAAAGGAAGCAGGAAAATTTGGAGGTTTTTCCTTTTTAATACTTGATGCCTTATAAAAAACGAACCCAATTTAGCCTTTTAAATAAAAAATTTAAAATAAACCTAAATTTAAGAGCAAAAAACTTTATTCAAATTTGGCCCCCCTTTAAATCGAGCCAAAATGAGGGAATTACATTTTGGGTGTACTGAAATTTATTCCCATCTTCATTTAGGGGCTTTTCGGGGAAAATGCAAAAAAGATCCCAAAGGATAAATGTCTTTGGAAAGAAAGTATGGAAACCAGACAATTTTTTCAAACCCCAGGACTTGAAACCCCCTCAATGTTTTTAAATTAAGGATAATCTTGATGGATGTCAAAATTTTTTTCGCCCTGATTTAGTCCAAAAAACATTTAATTGGATGTCAAAGAGATTTTAAAAAGGTTTTTAAATTCAAAAAAAATTTTTGGAAATAAGCTTTTCATTTTGTGATTAAATTTCAAAAAAGAGGACCCCCCAAATTTTTTCCCTTTTCCTTGCTTTTTTTGAGCGTGAAGAAAAGCCCCGACTTCAAGAATATTGATTGAAATATGGGCTGAAATTCCTAAGGAAGAAAAAATTCAAAAATTTAAAGGAAAAATTTTTTAAAACCCCCATGATTCACGGCCCCGGTGGAGACCCTTTCCCGGGGGAAGATTTTTGGGCACCTGGGGACGAGGGAAAAATGTTCAAAATTTTTTTTCCAAAAAGGGAATTTTGTGAAAAAACTAATGCAAAGGTAAGGGATTCCCATCTATAAACTTTAGAAAATTTGAAAAAATAATCTTTAAAAAATAAAGAAGTGGATAATCGTTGGGGGGGTCCCGGGTTTTTCCCCATAAATTCAAAAAATTTTAATCAATTTTTAAAATTGGGAAATATTTTTATCAGAAAAGGCGTAAAAAAAATTCTATAAAATATATTCAAAAAGGACTTGTTTGTGCTGCAATTGAAGTGCAACCCACGAATGGTACAAAAATTCATTAGAATAAAATGGGGTTTAAAACCTTAGGGATCCCAGATATGTTGTGCCCCAAAAGCAATGGGGAGATTTTAAAGGGAAAGGGGAATCTTTTTCATGAAATCTAAATCCCAGAAATAAATTGGCATTTTTTTTGCCGATCCCCAAAAATGGTTTTTTCCCCGAGCAGGAAATGAAGAACAAGTGCTCAAAAAAAATTAAATCGTTTTTACTACGTAACTGAAAAAGGGTTTAAAATTTTAAATTTCAATATGATGAAAATGCGGTTAAAATTTATCTTTATCCCGATTTTTCCCTTTAAATTATTAGTTTAAAATAAAAAAAAATAAGGGGAAAACCACAAAAAAAGGGGTGGTAAAAAAATTTAATTTAAAGATATATACAGAAAGCAAAAAAGATTTAAAAAAATTTTTATCTCCTTCTTTTTCTACTACTTTTGACTGGAGCAAAAGGGTTTGAGTTTTGGGGAACCGTAAATGGAATTTTTTATAATACTTTTAAGGAAAACAGCAATTGCAAAAAAATTTAAATAGAAAAAAAATGACTTTTGGGGAAAAAAAGTGGAAAGGAAAACAACAGAATCGAAATGCCCGCACAACTTCGAGAATTATTTGCTTCATTTGCATCTTTAGAAAAACCAATAGATGAACCCAAAAATTTGGGAAAAAAATCAAAATTTTTTTTAATTGAGGATTTTTAAATAAATGTTGGAAATCCCCAAAAAATTTGGGGGTTAAACCATATACAACAAATTTGATAAAAAATGGAAAAATTTTGAGAAAAAATTTCCCTTACCAAATCCCAAAATGAAAAAAAATATTTCGGGAAAAGGGGGATAATTTAAAAAGGAAAAAAACGTGGTGTTATTTATTATCACCCTAAAAAGATGAGCAAAAAAAATGTGGATATTAGTAAAAGGAGGGAATTTAAAATGAAAAAGAAAACCCAAGCGTTTGTTTTTTTTGACGGGTTTGCAGGGGAATTTCTAAAAACCCATCTATTTAACCTTTCCAAGTGTTTTTGAGAAAAAAGAAATAATTTTTCCAGGGCTTCAAAGGGGAAATTTCAAACCCAAATTCTTTAAAGGGGAAGAACGTATTTCCCTTTCGGTTTTTAAAAACTTCAAATTTCCCAAATTTAAATGCCCGGGTAAATCAAAAATTTGAGGAAATTTTTCAAGCTGCACAGAATTGATCAAGCCAATTAATCATATGGGGAAGAGTGAGCTGCCTTTTGGGGCTGCCCTTAAAAGCAGGTTTTTAAACTTTCAAGGATTTTTAAAGAAAAATCATCAAAACCCTTTGGAGGGGAAAAATTTAAAGTTTTTTTTGCGGGGGGTTTCAGACAAAATCTTCCATAGTACCTCATTTTAAAACAAAACAGCGATAATTGAACGACTGTTTAAAAAACAAAACCCATTGGGGGAAAGAATAAAAGGGTTTAAAAAACAGCAAAAAAATTAAAAAGGGGGGAAAAAAAAGAATTTGCCCAAAATTTGGGGGAATTTCAATCGGAATAGTAAATTTTTCAAATACAAATGGACTAAATCTAACACGATTAAAATTCCACAAGATTTTAATCCAAAAAAATCCTTATTAAGAGATTTTGGGGGATGAATTACCCCTGAAAAGGATTAAAAAAGAAAATCAAGAACCCAAAAGGGTTCTTTGTCCTAAAAAGAAGATCCTTTCAAAATTAATTTATGAAAATTTTTTGTCTTTAAAGGAAAGGGGAAAAAAAAGGGTATCTCTCAAATTTACTGTATTTTTAAGTGATGATCCAAGGAAACAATTAAAAATTTTTCCAAAATGGGGGTTCAAAAATTTACTGACACCTTTTGGGGAAAGCCCGGGAAAAATGGCCCTTAAAAAAAAAGTTTGGGGCTACCGTAATCTTATTAAGAAATTTAAATCTAAAAAAGATTTTTTAATAATAAAAAATTTTTGTAAAATAATTTTAAAAAAAAATATAATTTTTTGTAGAATTTTTAACGGGCCCGTTTAGGACAAATTTTTCATGATTCCCAGGTAGATTTTAAATTTAAAAGATTTTTGGGAATGCCATTTTAATTTTTAAAAAAAGACAGTTTTAACACAAGGGGCAAAGTTTTTGAAAAAAATTTGGGGTTTATTTGCCCATCCTGTATTTCTCAGATAACTTTATGGGGCAATTTTTTAAAGCAACAAAAAAAATGGGAAAAATTTAAATTGTGGGGAAAAAGCAATCAAGGACATTTAATTTTAAGAAAGTGAAAAAATTTTTTCAAAAAAAGTAATATACAAGGGAAAATTTTTTAAAGGGAAAGATTTTTGAAAAAATTTTATGAGAGTTTTAATTTAAAAACGGGTTAGCGGGGGGGTAATTTGAAATTTTTAAAAAAAAAAAAGCAAAAAGTAAAAAAAGGGTTAAAAAATTAAAATAAAAAAAAAAATTTAAATAGTTTTTAACAAAATATTTTTTTTAAAAATTTAAAAAATATGAATTGGTGGGGAAAATTAAAAAAAACAAGAAATTTAAAAAAAAATATATAATAAAATTTTTAAATTATGCAAAAAAGCAAAATTTTTTAAAATAAAAAATCTGGGGGAAAAAGAAAAGATAACATAGTAGTCAAAACCCAAAAAAATTTAAACCTTTTTTTTTTGGTATAAATTTTTTGAAAATCGGGGGAAAAAAAATGGGGAAGTAGTTCGCGGTAAAACAAAAAAAAATTAAATTTTTTTGTTTTAAAACGGAAATTTAAAAAGGTTTAAAGAGGAAACCCCGCTTCGCGGGTTTGAAGGCTAGTTTTAATTTTGATATATAAAAATATTTTATATTTATATATAATATTATAAATATAATAAAAACTAATTAATTTCTATTAAAACTTATATATATAAATGATTTAAAATTAAAAAAATTTAAAATATAAAATATTTAAACCCTTTTTCATATTTATAATTTTTTCTTTTTTTATTAAATTTAATATTTTCTTATTTAAAATTTAAATTTTTTAAAATTTTAAAAATCTTTTTTTTTAAAATTCCGAAATTTTTTATGTTCGAGTTTGAAAACCAAACCATGCAATTAAATTTTTGGGAAAATTTATTCGTTTAAAAACATATTTGTTAATTTATCGAATTATTAAATTCTTGATTTTAAAAAAATTAAACCCTGTAAAATGGAGAGTTTTAAAAAAAAAGTAAAATGATAAAAATTTCCCTTTGCTTGCAAAGAAAAAAGAGGATTTTTATTGGTAAAATTTGAGCAAATTTTTTTAACAAAATTTTTTACTTTTAAACGCACTTCTGCTAATTACAAATCTATTATTTAAAATTTGAAGAAATTATTATCAGAAATGAAAAAACGAGCGTTAATAAAAATTTAAATTTTTGTAAACTGCTCACTTTTCTGGGAAGAAAATGTTTTTGTTCTGGGAATTTTTTTCATTTTTTATCCAAAGTAAACGGGAAAAATAATAAAATTTTAAAATTTTACATTTTTTTATTTTTTATTACTTTATTAAGTGAGTTATTTCTTTAAATATAATTGCAAATAAAAAAATTTTAAAATAAATACATTAAATTTTATAATATAATTTATATAAAAATTATATTTTGCAAATATGGAAAGATTATAAAGCAATAACAAAAAAAAAAATAAATATACTACATAATTTTTAAAAAATATGGAATTTTTTACCTATATTTTAAAATATATTTACATACATATTTTTTATGAAAAAGGTTTTAAAACCCATTATTTCGTTGTAGGGTTAATAAAATTTTGTTTTTAAAAAAAAAAATTTTTAGGAAAAATAATTTTTGCCAAATTTTGGGGGATTGAGAGCACAAAAAAAAAAAAAAAGCATTCATGTTTCGAAAAATTGAAATTTGGGCCCTTTTAAAAAACCCCTTTAAAAAAAAAAGTCAGTGTAGTTTTAAATTTTGGGCACTATACGTTTTTGAGCAATTTAATCATTTGAAAGGGAAAAATTTTGTTGTTCAAATTTAATTTCCCAAATTTTTTAAAAAATCAGATCAAATTTTTTTAAAATAAAAAAAGTCAAATTGGGTCTTATAAAAAAAAATTTTTAAAAATTATGCCTAAAAAATAAATTTTGATGTTTAAGGGGGATGTGGAGGGGAGTTTGTTTTTTTCCCCGTTTTTTTCGACAAAAAGTGAGGTTAGATAAAGGGAAAATAGGTTATTTTTTTTTTTGGCAGGGTTTTTTCCTACAAAATAAGAAACCCGGGCCCCCTTTAAAATTGGGTAAAAAGGGAAAATAAATGAATGTTTTGATATCCCAATTTGGG
The DNA here is from genome assembly GCF_048542155.1 of Nylanderia fulva. Taxonomy (NCBI): domain Eukaryota; kingdom Metazoa; phylum Arthropoda; class Insecta; order Hymenoptera; family Formicidae; genus Nylanderia; species Nylanderia fulva. The sequence goes on along the minus strand of NW_028191059.1, from coordinate 6,178 downwards.
AAACCTAGTAAAAAAGGAAAAATCAAACCTACCTTTTCGTATCCCCTCAATTTTAGAAAAGAATACTCTCGTTTAAGGTTTTCCAAATTTAATCTAAAAATTCACTTTATTTTTTTTTATCCAAAGTGAAATCCGGTCTGGCTAATTTTTGGGGAAAAAGCCCCGTATAGCCAATAAAAAATTTATAAATTTTTCTAACATCACATTTTTAAATAAAACAGGAAAAAAAAAAAAACGCTTCTCAAAGGGGGCAGAATTCCTAGCCCCAAAATTTTTATAGTAAAAAAGCCTGTAACATAAACTTTCAAAACCCCCAAACAACGCGCGCCCAAAACCTCGCGGAAACCCCCCGGGTAAAGTCGTGCCCCTTGTTCGTGCTTTCGGCCGCACCCCGGCCCCTTTTTCTCGCAATTGAATTTCCCGGAGTGAGGGTATAAGCCACCCGCTGCATTGCCGAAAATATTTGAATAAAATTTGTATACATATGTACACCAATGAGTGCCATTTAAAATTTTTATTGGACACCCATGTTAAAAAGCGCAAAATTTTTTGTTTGATCACTTTGGACATTTTTTTATTTAGCAAATATGTCGGAAAACAAATGGGACTTTTCGAAAGTAAAGATTTTAGCTACCCTTTTAAATTTTAAATTTTTATTTTTTTTTTTAAAAAAAGGACGGGATTCCTAGTCCCTTTTTTATATTTAAGATTGTCTTTGCACCAAAGTTTTTTAAGTGCCTTTCTCTTCTTTGCAGTCTTTCAAAACTAACAATAAATCAATTTTAATCAAAACTTTATGGCCCTTTTTTTTGAATCAAAAATAAAAAAGTGTTTATTAGAAAGTAAGGTTTATGTTTTTTAAGTCAGCGTTTCATGACTTAAAAATAAGCTTTTTTTTAAATATTAGGGGAAATTAAGGAAAAATTGATAATTTGAATGAGATTTAATTTTATTTTTCAAGTAAGAACCCTGTACGTAAACGATACATTCGTGAGGACTTTTAAAAACCCCCTTTTTTAATAATTTTTCAATTTTTAAAAAACGCTTTTATTTAAAAGGGTTCCTCCTATGGAAATTTAAAAAAAATTTAAAAAAGGGTTTTGAAAAAATTTAACCAAACCCTGGTCTGCCAGTTTTTTCCCCGGGGCTCCCAAAATTGAATTAAAGCCCAAGATATACCCGAACACAAAAAAAAAGAGGAGGGGAGAAAATTAAGAAGGAAGAGGGGGGGGGGGGGGGGGGGGGGGTGTGCTAAAAATAAATTAATATATTAAAAAAATTTTTCTTTATTATTATTTTTTAATATTTCCCTTTTACGTATTAATTTTTTTTTTTCACATCATCAGTTCCCTCACTGCTTAAATCTTTAAAATTCAAATTTTCATTTTCACCAATTCTAAATTTTATTCATAAACAAATTTTGTTAATAAAAAAAATCAATAAAATTTTTTATTTTTTTCATTTGTTGAAATTTTGATAATAGGGAAATTTTTATTAATTCTTGGGAAATCATTTTCAATAAAGTTTGGCCCTTCACATTTTCAATTAATTCCCCCAGGGAAACAATCATTTAAAATTTTTTGTTACGTTTTTGAAAAAAATTCAGTTACATTTTTTTAAATTTTTTTTATAATTAAATAAATAAAATTTAAAAATTTAAAATTTCCCTTTTAGTATTTTATCTGATAAATTTTATGAAAAAAAAATGTTGGGGGGCAAAGGGCCCTTAAATTGAGGCTATTGCCCGGGAATGTCCGGGGGCAATCTTGCAAAAATTTTGATTAGGTCCCCTACCTGTTGTAAAAATGCATGTTTTTCCCGCGTAAAGGGCATCCCCTCTGTACTGATTTTTTAAAAAACTCCATAATTTTCTAAATTTAAAAGCTTCTGGTAAAAATTTATTACACTAAAAATTTTTTAAATAATTAAATCTTACACAAAAATAGTTTTACATCACCCGTGAGGTACATTGCAGATCGTTTTTTTATAGTGGTTTCCCCATGGGCCTATTCCACTAAAAAAATTAAAAAGTGCGGGGGCTTGGCAGAAAAACAATATTAGAGAAAATAGAAAAAAATAATTAAAAAATAAGAATTTTTTTTAGATTTTCTGGGTCGTTTTCCGTTCTACAGAGATGAGATATCTACAAAAATTTTTTGAAGAAATTTAATTCGATCAGCGAGGTAATGAGCTCGCTTAGAAGGAAAGTTTTTTAGTTTTTAATTTTTTCATTTGGAAAAAAAACATTCGATAAAATGTGGACCCAAAAATGGAAAAAATTTGAAGACCGAAAATTTTAAAAGTGGATTATGACACATCTAATAATTTTAAGAAATTTGATTCCTTTTTCATAAATCGCCCTTTAAAGAAAGATCCACTGAAATCGCAAAGTTCTGTTTTCCTCAGAAAGAGTTGAAATTTCCGATGAGATAGGAATTTTTTGCCCGGGCCTTTAATTGTATTAACAATTTTTGTGACGTTTTGCATGACATTGCATAATTTCACAACTTTCCCACATAACGCTTCTTGATGTATAATACAATGTATAAACAGGGATATTTAAATTTTGCTGCGTTAATTGACCGAAGAAATCCATTTTTGGAACCTATCATTGCTTTTGCGCCATCCGTTACGATAGCTAACATTTAGAAAAATCTATATTAAAATTTCTCAAGGGTTTGGCTAACACTTTGAAAATATCAACGCCTGTCGTTCTAATTATGTAATGAGATAAAATCTAAGAGCTCCTCAACACATGAAAAAATCGTTTTGCACGACTGCCAAACAAAAATGCTCAGTGACTTAATGCCGATTATCGGTACTCTCATCAAGGCATAATGAAAAATAGCAACAAGATTTTAAATAAAAATTTTAATTTTTTGCTCTAAAAAAGAAGCTATAATTATCGTTACGCGGGGATTTACGACTGTTTTAATCACTTAGAAGGAATGGCAGCAGCTTCCTCAAGAGTCAAAGATTTCCAAACGACTCTACTGCTGCGGATGAGGCAATTCCTTTATAAATTTCCTTCGCTAAACGATTTTCGAATTTTTGCGATTAAAATTTGAAATCGCATACGACGCTGTCACAGCTTTTACTGAATGATGTAGTATTTTCTCCGTATAATCCTTGGAACTACACAACCTTCTGATAAACTAATTTTAAAACCTTCAATTAAATTATGTTTCTTCTCGTCCACATATTGGCGAATATTCATTAAAGTGTTTAACTTTGTAATGTCTCTGAAGATTAAATTTTTTTATAATATTTGGTTGATAACCACACAGAAGACAGGTGGTTTATTACAAATGGAAGCGAAAAAACATTCCTTCCATGTCTTATCAAAAATTTTGCAACATACCTCTTTGAAGACCACATATATATTATCGAATCCTTAATCGATCAATTTGATACGCGTTTCAGAGATCTTGAAATGCTACGAAAAGATTTAATACTTTTCGAGAATCCTCTCACAGTGCAAATCGAGGAACAAAGCCTAGAATTTCAGGCAGAACTTTGCGATTTGCAGTGTGATCTTTCTTTAAAGGCGCGATTATAGAAAAAGGAATCGAATTCTTCAAATTATTAGATGTGTCATATTATCCACATCTTAGAAATTTCGGTCTTCGAATTTTCTCCATGTTTGGGTCCACATATTTATGCGAATGTTCTTTTTCCAAAATGAAAATAATTAAAACTGAAAAAACGTTCCTCCTTAAGCGACGCATCATTATCCTCACTGATGCGAATAATTAATTCTTCTAAAATTTTTTTGTGGATATCATTCCCTAGTAGAATCGTATATAACGACCCAGAAAATCTAAATAACATTCTTATTTTTAATTATTTTCTTTCTATTTTCTCATAATATTTGTTTTTCTGCCAAGCCAACCGCACTTTTTATTATTTATCAGTGGAATATAGGCCCTACTGGGGAAACCACTATGAAAAAAACGCATCTGCAATAGTACTCACGGGGTGATGTGGAAACTATTGTGTGTAATGTAAGATTACTAATTAGTAATATTATTTTTAATATATATCTATTGCTATTATTAATATAATTTATAAATGTAATCTAAACATATCTACGTATACAATATATCCATTGTATTCTATGAAACAATATAGCTTACATTTATAATTACATTAATAATAAAAATGTTAATATTCAGTTATTATTTAACAAAAATATAAATAGCTGTAATAATAATGACGATTTGGGCGGAAGGCCACAACTGAATATGTTTAGGCGACGCTCCTGAGTATTAGCGTTTGCCCTGAGTGGACGACGACTCCGCCGTCGAGTTTCGACGGTAGTGGGGGAACCCGCCCCGTCGCTCGCGAAATCGGCTCTCGAAAAGAGCAACTAATTCCGAGCACGGTAGAGACATACAACTCGTTAAATTTTTCTATATTTAAACACATATTTCATTGGCTGATACATCAGAAAAATCCCGAAGATTACTGAAAGTAAATCAGATCATTTTAAGCACTAACTTCAGTAAAAAAAGAGCTTATTTCTTTATGAAGATCGTTTCACTTTAATTAAAACTATGAATACATGAAGTCTCAAGTTATACTTATACAAACAGACGATCTTAATCAAGAAAATCTTAAGGCGATGTTAAGCTTGGACTTATGAATACCGTTCAAAGTCACTCTCTAAAATTTGTCTATTTTTTGGATATTTTTTTTTATTCCTTTGATTATTTTAAAATGTGTATTGTATAAGAAAATTGTACTGATTTATTTGATAACTTTTAGGTATACTGTACTCGATATATTACATTTGTCAAAAGTATCAAGTTATTTTACGTTTATTGATAGAATTTTTGTTAAAATAGATATAATATATAATGACTTTAGCATGTCTCTCTCCAGATATAAGAAAATATCTCAAGTGAGAAGAAACTACTTCTAAAAATTATTCAGGGTAATAAAAGTTTTTTATTGAAAAATATAATTAAAAAGACATATTGTGTTATGAGCAATAAGAATAGTAATATTAATTTGTTGTATAAAATATTATATCCTTTTAAGGTTGATTACGATAGTGACAGCAAACAGAGAGTTAGAAAGAAAAAAGTTATTGTGTAATCGGCGCGCGGAAAGTCGCCCTTTGATGGGATTTTAGAAAGGACTCTTTCCACGCACAGTGTTCCGGATTAAAATAGGGGGTAATTAATGGACTGTTAAGAAAACAAAACAAAATAAATTAGTTGCCAGAAAACCTCTAGTTATTAAGACCTTCGTACACAAGTACAAACATAGATAAGTTCAAAAAAAAGGAAACATGAATAACTCATAATCATACTGACAAATATCACATATTAATTCAATTAAACATCATATGCGGAGATAATTAATATGCATATAATATAGCAGAATAAAAAGAAATCGCTAAATATAATGACTAAATAATATCACATCATAGAATAGAAAGAAAAGAACTTAATATAATTATTCAATCGATTGACTTTGCAACATTTCAAATGACTTCAATTTCAGAAAACGGATATAATAGATTATTGGTTTAGAATAAAACACATATATACATATACAGTAAAAGCTCAATGATATTAATGAATAAGATATAGAAATCATAAATCATTAGTTAAATGTATCACATAGAATATCTTAATGACATACATTAACTCGTTAAAGTAATCAAACATAAATATATTAAATCTTTTATAACCATATAGGTTTAGTACAACAAATCATATATAAATATCTTGAGTATCGGATAACCTCTAGACTCAGTACAATAATCAAATATAGCATCATATCTTATGAACTCAGAAAAGTAACTCAAATATAACATCTTATCTTGTAAACTAAAAAAAGTAACTCAAATATGACATCGTATCTTGTAAAATAAGAAAAGTAAACTCAAATATGACATCGTATCTTAAAACTCAGAACAGTAACTTAAATATAACATTGTATCTTGTAAACTCAGAAAAGTAACATTATTAAATACAGTTATAAGAATCCTGGCGAGGCCAGTCTTTGTAAAAATAGTTAGGAACTCAAACTTGCACACGGGGGAAGCCCCCCTTTTTAATTTCTGGCGAAGCAAAACTTTTTCAGAAAAATTGACAACGTAAACTATTACACAGGGCGAAGCCCCCTCTTGTGTGAAAACTGGCGAACCAGTCTTTTTCAAATATTA